>NC_056602.1:16096683-16101683 GCF_018340385.1 Cyprinus carpio | reverse complement strand
TCCGTCATCTGGATTTAATGTGTCAGCATCTGTCAGCATCTCCAAGCACTGATTAGTGTGTTTGTAAACCTACAGAAACAAAACACCAGTGCACCTAAATGGGGATGTAGCTCAGTGGTAGAGCGCATGCTTTGCATGTATGAGGTCCTGGGTTCAATCCCCAGCATCTCCAAGCACTTCTTAATGTTTCATGTGAATCTGGCAAATTTGAGCAAAAGAATTTTACTTCTGTCTTATGGAGTTCAGTCATCTGGATTTAATGTGTCAGCATCTCCAAGCACTTCTTAATGTTTAATTAGTTTCATTCAAATTTAAGCAAAATGATTTTACTTCTGTCCTGTAGAGTTTCCGCAACTGGATTTAGTGTGTTTGTAAACCTACAGAAACAAAAATCAGTGCACTGAAATGGGGATGTAGCTCAGTGGTAGAGCGCATGCTTTGCATGTATGAGGTCCTGGGTTCAATCCCCAGCATCTCCTAGCACTGTTTAATATTTAATTAGATTCATGGAAATTTGAGCAAAAGAATTTTACTTCTGTCCTTTAGACATCATTCAAAAGGATTGAGTGTGTTTGTAAACCTTCAGAAACAAAACACAGTGGACCTAAATGGGGATGTAGTTCAGTGGTAGAGCGCATGCTTTGAATATATGAGGTCCTGGGCTCAATCCCCAGCATTGCGAAACGCTGCTTAATGTTTGATGTGAATTAGGCAAAAGAATTTTACTTCTGTCCTGTAAAGTTCCTGCAACTGGATTTAGTGTGTTTATAAACCTACAGGAAACAAAAATCAGTGCACCTAAACGGGGATGTAGCTCTTCTGGTGGTAGAGTTTCCGCATGCTTTGGCATGTATGAGGTCCTGGGTTCAATCCCCAGCATCTCCAAGCATTGCATGTATGAGGTCCTGGGTTGGGTTTAATGCATATCATATCAATGTTTTGTTGATTTTTTGTTTGGTTTAGTGAAAATATGTTGATTATTTTTTTTCTTTTGTCCTGTAGACATCATTTAAAAGGATTGAATGTGTTTGTAAAGCTACAGAAACAAAACACAGCGCACCTAAATGGGGATGTAGCTCAGTGGTAGAGCGCATGCTTCGCATGTATGAGGTCCTGGGTTCAATCCCCAGCATCTCCAAGCACTGCTTAATGTTTCGTGTGAATCTGGCAAATTTAAGCAAAAGAATTTTACTTCTGTCCTATGGAGTTCCGTCATCTGGATTTAATGTGTCAGCATCTCCAAGCACTTCTTAATGTTTAATTACTTTCATTCAAATTTAAGCAAAATAATTTTACTTCTGTCCTGTAGAGTTTCCGCAACTGGATTTAGTGTGTTTGTAAACCTACAGAAACAAAAATCAGTGCACTGAAATGGGGATGTAGCTCAGTGGTAAAGCGCATGCTTTGCATGTATGAGGTCCTGGGTTCAATCCCCAGCATCTCCAAGCACTGTTTAATGTTTAATTAGATTCATGCAAATTTAAGCAAAAGAATTTTACTTCTGTCCTTTAGACATCATTTAAAAGGATTGAGTGTGTTTGTAAACCTACAGAAACAAAACACAGTGGACCTAAATGGTGATGTAGTTCAGTGGTAGAGCGCATGCTTTGAATATATGAAGTCCTGGGCTCAATCCCCAGCATTGCAAAACGCTGCTTAATGTTTGATGTGAATTAGGCAAAATAATTTTACTTCTGTCCTGTAGAGTTTCCGCAACTGGATTTAGTGTGTTTGTAAACCTACAGAAACAAAACAGAGTGCACCTAAATGGGATTGTAGCTCAGTGGTAGAGCGCATGCTTTGCATGTATGAGGTCCTGGGTTCAATCCCCAGCATCTCCAAGCACTGCTTAAACGGGGATGATTCTAATTTAAGCAAAAGAATTTTACTTCTGTCCTATGGAGTTGAGTCCTGGATTCATGTGTCAGCATCTCCAAGCACTTTTAATGTTTAATTAGTTTCATGCAAATGTAAGCAAAATAATTTTACTTCTGTCCTGTAGAGACTCTACTGGATTTAGTGTGTTTGTAAACCTACAGAAACAAAACACAGTGCACCTAAATGGGGGTGTAGCTCAGTGGTAGAGTGCATGCTTTGCATGTATGAGGTCCTGGGTTCAATCCCCAGCATCTCCAAGCACTGCTTAATGTTTAATTAGATTCATGCAAATATAAGCAAAAGAATTTTACTTCTGTCCTGTAGTTCCATCATTGGATTTAAGGTGTCAGCATCTCCAAGCACTTCTTAAACAAAACACAGTTTCATGCAAATGTAAGCAAGCTCAGTTTTAGAGCGCAGCTCCCTGTAGAGTTTCCGCAACTGGATTTAGTGTGTTTGTAAACCTACAGAATTTTCAAGTGCACCTAAATGGGGATGTAGCTCAGTGGTAGAGTGCATGCTTTGCATGTATGAGGTCCTGGGTTCAATCCCCAGCATCTCCAAGCACTGTTTAATGTTTAATTAGTTTGATTTAATTATAATATAAGGAATTTTATTTTTGTTCTGTTTGATTTAGTTCATTTGTATTTATTTTGTGTGTATGTATATGCAATTATTTATTTTTGTTTAGTTTCATGCAAATGTAAGCAAAAGAATTTTACTTCTGTCCTGTAGAGTTTCCGCAACTGGATTTAGTGTGTTTGTAAACCTACAGAAACAAAAATCAGTGCACCTAAGCGGGGATGTAGCTCAGTGGTAGAGCGCATGCTTTGCATGTGTGAGGTCCTGGGTTCAATCCCCAGCATCTCCAAGCACTGTTTAATGTTTAATTAGATTCATGCTAATTTAAGCAAAAGAATTTTACTTCTGTCCTGTAGACATCATTTAAAAGGATTGAATGTGTTTGTAAACCTACAGAAACTACAGAAAAAAACACAGTGCACCTAAATGGGGATGGCTCAGTGTAGCTCAGTGGTAGAGCGCATGCTTAATGCTTTGTATGTATGAGGTCCTGGGTTCAATCCCCAGCATCTTCCAAGCACTGCTTAATGTTTAATTAGTTTCATGCAAATTTAAGCAAAAGAATTTTACTTCTGTCCTGTAAAGTTCCTGCAACTGGATTTAGTGTGTTTGTAAACCTACAGAAACAAAAATCAGTGCACCTAAACGGGGATGTAGCTCAGTGGTAGAGCGCATGCTTTGCATTGTATGAGGTCCTGGGTTCAATCCCCAGCATCTCCAAGCACTGTTTAATGTTTAATTTGGATTCATGGTAATTTAAGCAAAATAATTTTACTTCTGTCCTGTAGACATCATTTAAAAGGATTGAGTGTGTTTGTAAACCTACAGAAACACAAAACACAGTGCACCTAAATGGGGATGTAGCTCAGTGGTAGAGCGCATGCCTTCGCATGTATGAGGTCCTGGGTTCAATCCCCAGCATCTCCAAGCACTGCTTAATGTTTCGTGTGAATCTGGCAAATTTAAGCAAAAGAATTTTACTTCTGTCCTATGGAGTTCCGTCAACTGGATTTAGTGTGTCAGCATCTCCAAGCACTTCTTAATGTTTAATTAGTTTCATCTTCATGTTCATGTAAATTTAAGCAAAATAATTTCACTTCTGTCCTTTAGAGATTTAGTGTGTTTGTAAACCTACAGAAACAAAAATCAGTGCACTGAAATGGGGATGTAGCTCAGTGGTAGAGCGCATGCTTTGCATGTATGAGGTCCTGGGTTTAATCCCCATCATCTCCAAGCACTGCTTAATGTTTCATGTGAATCTGGCAAATTTGAGCAAAAGAATTTTACTTCTGTCCTTTAGACATCATTCAAAAGGATTGAATGTGTTTGTAAACCTACAAACAAAAACACAGTGACCTAAATGGGGATGTAGCTCAGTGGTAGTCAAATATGAGAGGTCCTGGTTCAATCCCCAGCATTGCCAAACGCTGCTTAATGTTTTTTGTGAATTAAGCAAAAGAATTTTACTTCTGTCCCTGTAGTTCCGCAAAAGAATGGATTAGTGTGTTTGTAAACCTACAGAAACAAAAACTCAGTGCAACTAAACGGGGATGTAGCTCAGTGGTAGAGCGCATGCTTTGCATGTATGAGGTCCTGGGTTCAATCCCCAGCATCTCCAAGCACTGCTTAATGTTTCGTGTGAATCTGGCAAATTTAAGCAAAAGAATTTTACTTCTGTGCTATGGAGTATGAGGTCATCTGGATTTAATGTGTCAGCATCTCCAAGCACTTCTTAATGTTTAATTAGTTTCATGCAAATGTAAGCACAATAATTTTACTTCTGTCCTGTAGAGTTTCTGCAACTGGATTTAGTGTGTTTGTAAACCTACAGAAACAAAACACAGTGCACCTAAATGGGGATGTAGCTCAGTGGTAGAGCGCATGCTTTGCATGTATGAGGTCCTGGGTTCAATCCCCAGCATCTCCATGCACTGCTGAATGTTTCATGTGAATCTGGCAAATTTGAGCAAAATAATTTTACTTCTGTCTTATGGAGTTCCGTCATCTGGATTTAATGTGTCAGCATCTCCAAGCACTTCTTAATGTTTAATTAGTTTCATGCAAATGTAAGCAAAATAATGTTACTTCTGTCCTGTAGAGTTTCCGCAACTGGATTTAGTTTGTTTGTCAACCTACAGAAACACAAAACAGTGCACTGAAATGGGGATGTAGCTCAGTGGTAGAGCGCATGCTTTGCATGTATGAGGTTCTGGGTTCAATCCCCAGCATCTCCAAGCACTGTTTAATGTTTAATTAGATTAATGCGAATTTAAGCAAAATAATTTTACTTCTGTCCTTTAGACATCATTCAAAAGGATTGAGTGTGTTTGTAAACCTACAGAAACAAAACACAGTGGACCTAAATGGGGATGTAGTTCAGTGGTAGAGCGCATGCTTTGAATATATGAGGTCCTGGGCTCAATCCCCAGCATTGCGAAACGCTGCTTAATGTTTGATGTGAATTAGGCAAAAGAATTTTACTTCTGTCCTGTAAAGTTCCTGCAACTGGATTTAGTGTGTCAGCATCTCCAAGCACTTCT
>NC_056602.1:16089183-16094183 GCF_018340385.1 Cyprinus carpio | reverse complement strand
CTGTCCTATGGAGTTCCGTCAACTGGATTTAGTGTGTCAGCATCTCCAAGCACTTCTTAATGTTTAATTAGTTTCATTCAAATTTAAGCAAAATAATTTTACTTCTGTCCTGTAGAGTTTCCGCAACTGGATTTAGTGTGTTTGCAAACCTACAGAAACAAAAATCAGTGCACCTAAATGGGGATGTAGCTCAGTGGTAGAGTGCATGCTTTGCATGTATGAGGTCCTGGGTTCAATCCCCAGCATCTCCAAGCACTGTTTAATGGTTTAATCCAGATTCATGGAAATTTAAGCAAAAGAATTTTACTTCTGTCCTGTAGACATCACTCAAAAGGATTGAGTGTGTTTGTAAACCTACAGAAACAAAACACAGTGCACCTAAAAGGGGATGTAGCTCAGTGGTAGAGTGCATGCTTTGCATGTATGAGGTCCTGGGTTCAATCCCCAGCATCTCCAAGCACTGCTTAATGTTTTGTGTGAATCTGGCAAATTTGAGCAAAAGAATTTTACTTCTGTCTTATGGAGTTCCGTCATCTGGATTTAATGTTTAAGCATCTCCAAAGCACTTCTTAATGTTTAATTAGTTTCATGCAAATTTGAGCAAAAGAATTTTACTACTTCTGTCCTGTACAGTTTCTGCAACTGGATTTAGTGTCTTTGTCAACCTACAGAAACACAAAACAGTGCACTGAAATGGGGATGTAGCTCAGTGGTAGAGCGCATGCTTCGCATTTATGAGGTCCTGGGTTCAATCCCCAGCATCTCCAAGCACTGTTTAATTAGATTCATGCAAATTTAAGCAAAAGAATTTTACTTCTGTCCTTTAGACATCATTTAAAAGGATTGAGTGTGTTTGTAAACCTACAGAAACAAAACACAGTGGACCTAAATGGGGATGTAGTTCAGTGGTAGAGCGCATGCTTTGAATATATGAGGTCCTGGGCTCAATCCCCAGCATTGCGAAACGCTGCTTAATGTTTGATGTGAATTAGGCAAAAGAATTTTACTTCTGTCCTGTAAAGTTCCTGCAACTGGATTTAGTGTGTTTGTAAACCTACAGAAACAAAAATCAGTGCACCTAAATGGGGATGTAGCTCAGTGGTAGCGCGCATGCTTCGGCATGTATGAGGTCCTGGGTTCAATCCCCAGCATCTCCAAGCACTGCAATGTTAATGTTTCAAATTAGAAGCACTGTTTGCAAAAATGCTAAGCAAAAGAATTTTACTTCTGTCCTGTAGACATCATTTAAAAGGATTGAATGTGTTTGTAAACCTACAGAAACAAAACACAGTGCACCTAAATGGGGATGTAGCTCAGTGGTAGAGCGCATGCTTCGCATGTATGAGGTCCTGGGTTCAATCCCCAGCATCTCCAAGCACTGCTTAATGTTTCGTGTGAAACTGGCAAATTTAAGCAAAAGAATTTTATTTCTGTCCTATGGAATTCCGTCAACTGGATTTAGTGTGTCAGCATCTCCAAGCACTTCTTAATGTTTAATTAGTTTCATTCAAATTTAAGCAAAATGATTTTACTTCTGTCCTGTAGAGTTTCCGCAACTGGATTTAGTGTGTTTGTAAACCTACAGAAACAAAAATCAGTGCACCTAAATGGGGATGTAGCTCAGTGGTAGAGCGCATGCTTTGCATGTATGAGGTCCTGGGTTCAATCCCCAGCATCTCCAAGCACTGTTTAATGTTTCGTGTGAATCTGGCAAATTTAAGCAAAATAATTTTACTTCTGTCCTTTAGGAGTGTCTTTGGAGTTCCGTCATCTGGATTTAATGTGTCAGCATCTCCAAGCACTTCTTAATGTTTAATTAGTTTCATGCAAATGTAAGCAAAATAATGTTACTTCTGTCCTGTAGAGTTTCCGCAACTGGATTTAGTGTGTTTGTAAACCTACAGAAACAAAAATCAGTGCACTTAAGTGGGGATGTAGCTCAGTGGTAGAGCGCATGCTTTGCATGTATGAGGTCCTGGGTTCAATCCCCAGCATCTCCAAGCACTGTTTAATGTTTAATTAGATTCATGCAAATTTAAGCAAAAGAATTTTTACTTCTGTCCTGTAGACATCATTCAAAAGGATTGAATGTGTTTGTAAACCTACAGAAACAAAAATCAGTGCACCTAAATGGGGATGTAGCTCAGTGGTAGAGCGCATGCTTCGCATGTATGAGGTCCTGGGTTCAATCTCCAGCATCTCCAAGCACTGTTTAATGTTTCATGTGAATCTGGCAAATTTGAGCAAAACAAAAGATTTTTACTTCTGTCTATGGAGTTCCGTCATCTGGATTTAGTGTGTCAGCATCTCCAAGCACTTCTTAATGTTTAATTAGTTTCATGCAAATGTAAGCAAAATAATGTTACTTCTGTCCTGTAGAGTTTCCGCAACTGGATTTAGTTTGTTTGTCAACCTACAGAAACACAAACTAGTGAACTGAAATGGGGATGTAGCTCAGTGGTAGAGCGCATGCTTTGCATGTATGAGGTCCTGGGTTCAATCCCCAGCATCTCCAAAGCACTGTTTAATGTTTAATTAGATTAATGCGAATTTAAGCAAAAGAATTTTACTTCTGTCCTTTAGACATCATTCAAAAGGTTTGAGTGTGTTTGTAAACCTACAGAAACAAAACACAGTGGACCTAAATGGGGATGTAGTTCAGTGGTAGAGCGCATGCTTTGCATATATGAGGTCCTGGGCTCAATCCCCAGCATTGCCAAACACTGCTTAATGTTTAATTGAAACGCAAAAGAAACGCTTAATCTTCTTAATGTTTGATGTGAATTAGGCAAAAGAATTTTACTTCTGTCCTGTAAAGTTCCTGCAACTGGATTTAGTGTGTTTGAAAACCTACAGAAACAAAAATCAGTGCACCTAAACGGGGATGTAGCTCAGTGGTAGAGCGCATGCTTTGCATGTATGAGGTCCTGGGTTCAATCCCCAGCATCTCCAAGCACTGCTTAATGTTTAATTAGATTCATGCAAATTTAAGCAAAATAATTTTACTTCTGTCCTGTAGAGATCACTCAAAAGGATTGAGTGTGTTGGTAAACCTACAGAATCAAAAACACTGCAACTGAACGGGGATGTAGCTCAGTGGGAGAGCGCATGCTTCGCATGTATGAGGTCCTGGGTTCAATCCCCAGCATCTCCAAGCACTGCTTAATGTTTCGTGTGAATCTGGCAAATTTAAGCAAAAGAATTTTACTTCTGTCCTATGGAGTTCCGTCAACTGGATTTAGTGTGTCAGCATCTCCAAGCACTTCTTAATGTTTAATTAGTTTCATACAAATTTAAGCAAAATAATTTTACTTCTGTCCTGTAGAGTTTCCGCAACTGGATTTAGTGTGTTTGTAAACCTACAGAAACAAAAATCAGCGCACCTAAATGGGGATGTAGCTCAGTGGTAGAGCGCATGCGTTGCATGTATGAGATCCTGGGTTCAATCCCCAGCATCTCCAAGCACTGTTTAATGTTTAATTAGATTCATGCAAATTTAAGCAAAAGAATTTTACTTCTGTCCTGTAGACATCACTCAAAAGGATTGAGTGTGTTTGTAAACCTACAGAAACAAAAATCAGTGCACCTAAACGGGGATGTAGCTCAGTGGTAGAGCGCATGCTTCGCATGTATGAGGTCCTGGGTTCAATCCCCAGCATCTCCAAGCACTGTTTAATGTTTAATTAGATTAATGCGAATTTAAGCAAAAGAATTTTACTTCTGTCCTGTAGACATCACTCAAAAGGATTGAGTGTGTTTGTAAACCTACAGAAACAAAACACAGTGCACCTAAATGGGGATGTAGCTCAGTGGTAGAGCGCATGCTTAGCATGTATGAGGTCCTGGGTTCAATCCCCAGCATCTCCAAGCACTGCTTAATGTTTAGTGTGAATCTGGCAAATTTAAGCAAAAGAATTTTACTTCTGTCCTATGGAGTTCAGTCAACTGGATTTAGTGTGTCAGCATCTCCAAGCACTTCTTAATGTTTAATTAGTTTCATTCAAATTTAAGCAAAATAATTTTACTTCTGTCCTGTAGAGTTTCCGCAACTGGATTTAGTGTGTTTGTAAACCTACAGAAACAAAAATCAGTGCACCTAAATGGGGATGTAGCTCAGTGGTAGAGCGCATGTTTTGCATGTATGAGGTCCTGGGTTCAATCCCCAGCATATCCAGGCACTGCTTAATGTTTCATGTGAATCTGGCAAATTTGAGCAAAATAATTTTACTTCTGTCTCTATGGAGTTCCGTCATCTGGATTAATGTGTGTGTGTCAGCATCTCCAAGCACTTCTTAATGTTTAATTAGTTTCATGCAAATGTAAGTAAAATAATGTTACTTCTGTCCTGTAGAGTTTCCGCAACTGGATTTAGTGTGTTTGTCAACCTACAGAAACCACAAAATAGTGCACTGAAATGGGGATGTAGCTCAGTGGTAGAGCGAATGCTTTGCATGTATGAGGTCCTGGGTTCAATCCCCAGCATCTCCAAGCACTGTTTAATGTTTAATTAGATTCATGCTAATTTAAGCAAAAGAATTTTACTTCTGTCCTTTAGACATCATTCAAAAGGATTGAGTGTGTTTGTAAACCTACAGAAACAAAAACACAGTGGACCTAAATGGGGATGTAGTTCAGTGGTAGAGCGCATGCTTTGAATATATGAGGTCCTGGGTTTAATCCCCATCATCTCCAAGCACTGTTTAATGTTTACAGTGATGGCAAATTTAAGCAAAAGAATTTTACTTCTGTCCTGGAGAGTTCCCTCAACTGGATTTAGTGTGTCAGCATCTCCAAGCACTGCTTGGTGTATAATTATTTTCAAGCACATTTAAGCAAAAGAATTTCACTTCTGTCCTGTAAAGTTCCCACAACTGGATTTAGTGTGTTTGTTAATCTACAGAAACAAAAATCAGTGCACCTAAATGGGGATGTAGCTCAGTGGTAGAGCGCATGCTTTGCATGTATGAGGTCCTGGGTTCAATCCCCAGCATCTCCAAGCA
>NC_056602.1:16080183-16085949 GCF_018340385.1 Cyprinus carpio | reverse complement strand
AAGTTATGGTGAGGATGTTTGGCAGGGCCAGTATTGACACTAGAAGCTACTCACAACATGCCTTTTTGATCTTGGAGTTGCTATGGGTTTCGGTTGACTGCAAAGTCATTTAGGTCCCACCCGTTTCCCAAGAGAGTATATAAGGGTACCAGCTCAGCTATGTGGCCGAGACGGTATTATTATGTTAAGAGGGGGTAAAATGTACAGTTTCACCCTCTTATCCACCCAAACCTAAATCGATACATGGCTGTGTTTCATATCACAGTTAATGGCAGTTATGTCACATTTTTAATTCGGTCTAGCCACTTTCTAATGAAATAATCGATACTATCCAATTTTTTTGCCATGCAACTTCAGTGACAATATCTAGGCTGCATTTTCTCTACGAAATGAAAAATTGATTGTAGAGATAATTGATGCCAAGTGTTTTCTACAATCTACTTGAGACCCACAATGCTTTTTTGGAAACGCAAATTGACAGTCAGTGACGCGTTTGTAGGAGTTTTATTTTAGGTTTATATTTAATAGTTTTTTAGCTAGGATTTCATTAAATTGATCAAGACATGTGACAGTAAAGACATTATATATATAACTATTTTAGTTAAAAACAAATTATTATGTTCCGACAGCTAGCTTATATTTTCAACAATGAAAATAAGAAAGGTTTTCTTTACCAGCAAAGGAACATTATCATGATTTCTGAAGGATCATGTGGACCCCTTAGACTGCAGTGCTGAAAATTTAGCGTCGCATCAAATAAACAATAGATATTTTTAACCATATATTCAAATACAAACCGTAAAATTTTAAATTATAATAATAGTTACACAATATTTACTGTTTTTATTTATTTTTGCTGTTTGTTATCAAAAACATAAAAAAGAAACTAACTGACCTCTAAACTGCTTCACGTGGTAGTTTGTTTACAACAATAAGATACAGAATGTATGTAAATAAAACGTCTTTTCACTAAAATGGCCCAGTTTTCCAGATAGGTAACTTGCCCATCTAAGTGGAACTACAGAATAGCACGCATGTGTGAAGAAGACTCTAAGAAGACTCACACAGGTGGACTAGTCAGATGTACAACTGAAATGATAAAAACAAACAGCAAAAGGATGCATTTGTTCAGAGTTTTTCCTGGCGGGCAGCCTGTCCATGTCTTAGGTTTGAAAGACCTTTCATAATAAAAACCACATCACTAGAGACACTAACCTGCCCTAGTGCTCGCACACTTCCCTGAAAAACCAGTGGCTTGTTCAGTCAAGAATACAATCCCGAATAGCCACCCATTGAATTTTAAATATGTTTTCCCCGTTGCACCATCGTCTGCATTTTTTGAGTCAAATTTTCGACACAATGATTAGGGCAATGTTCAGTGGCATAAATACTTTTCCTCTCACTCTCATCACACAAATTTTTCCCTGAAAGCGTGACGGCCTGCCCACAGCAGCCGCTCCAACACAGCCAATTACTCACAACATCATCGCAGCGGGAAATTGTATATCAACAGGACAATTACTCTACATAGAATCAATTAACAGTGTTCGGTGCTGAAATCCGAGGATGGCTGAAAGGTCGACAGTTGCCTGGCGGGAATGGTGGTTTGTATGCGTCGCTTAGCTTGGACTAAACGGTGGCCATGGCCACACTGTTTTGTCTGGCAGCCGCTGCGGAACACCTGTACACAACATGCAACGCTGACCTCATATCTTTTCAAGTTTTTGCTACCACAATAACAACTGCAACGGGTTTAAGGGCCTCAGAGAGACCGCATAGATCTGACGTGTTTGCCCGAGTCGGTGCAAATCACTCACATCAGAGCTAATTGCGAAGCATAACAAGCCTATTTGCTAAAGCGCATGTACTGCATACAAGGTGTGGGTAAGTTAAGTGCTTTGAGAGCGTGTGGCTAATGAAACGCTCAACAATTTTATCAGCGTCGATAAATCATTTCGACGTATAGCTTAGCCTAGACTAAAGTCTTGATAGGATTAACTTATCGATGGACATATGATTTATAGAGACACCATCATATTTAAGAAAGAAACTGTGCTGAAAATACAATATTAGTGTTAATATATGAAAAAGAAAACAGTGGTAACTTAGTATTACTCACGCATTATTTCAGAGAAAAAATAAACTCGTGTTTAAAGAACATTTCATATTAAACTACTATGGTTTTACAATAATTAGCACTAACCATATGGTGTGTGTTGTTTGACATAAACTGTGGTTTGGAGAGATTTTTCCGCCTCCTGCTCCTGAAAAAACTGACCTTGGGCAACCTAGTTTCCAGCCAAAAATACCACAGTTTGCAGTTCTTGGGTTACTACAATAAAACGGTGGTAACTCAGTAATTATGTCCCCCACACTGTCATAAAATAAATTAAACAATGACAGAAAGATTCTGAAAGTTGTTCCAGCTCTGTTTAAACAAGTATCCCATGTTTATTATATTTAGGTTTTGAAATAACAATTGCTTGGTATTTTAGCAAAACATATGGCTAACGATGGTGAGTTTTGTAAGTTAGGGATGTTTTCACTCTAGAGCGCCAGTGCAAAAAGCATTCATGATGTTTTTATTAAATTGCCATTGTTGATCACATGGCACAAAATATTTGACAACAAAAGGTAATAACTTTAAAATAACAATGCACAATAAAAAATCCTGTAATAATGCTTAAATTAAATACTACTTTAATATAACTAATGATGAGTTAAGGCATGTACTAATCAAGAACTAACCTCAACTAGGACCATGATCATATTGAAGTCATGTGTGAATAACAAGCACGCGGACTACATTTTTGTCCAGTAGCACTTTGGGATAAACTTTTCACACATGCAGTCATGATAATGTACTCAAGTTTCTAGTTTAAGGTTATGTTCTGATTAGTACATGCCTTAAATCAATCATGTATTTTAGATTATAGTTAACATTTATTTAAGGTATTAGTACATGACTATTCACTGTTATTAGAAAGTGTTAACATAAAATTGAAATTTCTACAGTGAAAACCTTTGTAACTTCTTTGTATTTTTTGTGTAACATACTCTAATCATGTTTGAAACATCACAGTATTTTTTTACATTGAAATCTCTGGCAACCACACTACTGAAACAAATTTGAAGCAATTTTCACTCAGAAATGGTACAGTTTGCTATGTAAATTTAGCAATTAATTACAAGAAACAGCATATAAAATAAAGAATTAAATGTAAAATTTTTTAAAGTTTAAAAGACTAAAACTATTTTTTTTCTGCAAAAAGTATAGTCAATACCCTTTGCTTTTATTTACAACGTCAAAATATACTTTTTTTACAGCTCACAGTTTCCATATTATTATTTTTATTATTTTTTTTTTTAATATATTCATCTTATATTGTTTGCCAGGTTATGACTAAACAATTAAACAGTCCCAGTGGCCACTCTCGCGACCCTCTTAAATGCAATATACAATGGCCACGCATCTTGTTTACAGTGGTGTAAGACATGCTCAGTTTTTGGCTGTGGGTCATCTGAGTTGCACTCTGCTCCCTGCAGCGCTGTAGGAGGCCCGACTCTACTCCAGTGGCTCCTTGTTTAGTTGCTATTTTCTCATTACTGCTGCCTGTTTTTTCATTGGAATGTCCCATCTGACTCTTTACCAGTGGCAGCAAACAGCTCCCAAATAGCAACAGCTACAACGTTACGCCCAACATGGGACAATGCCCCTTCCAAGAGGAGAAGACATCAAGCAGGCCAGTTTAGGGGCTATAACGGGAGGGCTTGAGCTACTCGATACCCCCCTTTAAGTACCAGATCCCCATTTCATACCCTGAATGGTAATTTAAACTCCAAAACAAGAGCACAGCCCCTCTAAATGGGCTACTAACAATATGGTGAGTTATTTAATAGCTCAGTTTAAACCTTCAGGCGACCTGCTGTTCCTTCTTTTCCTCACGTGGTTGCATAACAAATGCCCATATTTTTGTTCTACCAACTTCTAAAACTCTTACCCAGGCCTATTAAAGCTCAAGGAGACCTTTCTTTCTCATCTAAATAGTCACTTCTGATAATAAAATGGCACACTTGTGAGTAAACGACGCATTGGTATAGGTAAAGTTCAACTAGCGAGTGAATGTCAGGCAGGGTTTGGGAGGCGAATAGGCTCGATAAATGAACACAACGTGTCATCCCTCAGTCCTCAGTTGAGAATGACAGAGAGATATCTTACTATCCTTGGGCCATCCAGAAGTAGAAATCGAGTGTAAACGCTGAGCCGCTGGCTGGCCCAGAACAGAGAGAGCCTTTTAAAGGGCAGCGGCAATAAATTGGTGGTTTTTGACATTTTTTGTTTCCCTCTCTGCTTTGTTTGTATCAAAATTATGAACGGGGAGCCCTCTCCAGAAGACTAAAAAGAGTCTTTCTGAAGACGTTTTGCTTACCAGGTAAAACCTTTGGCCAACTATTGAGCACAGCCCAAACCAACCAACTCCTACTAACCAGAATTTCAGAAGTAAATGGGAGCGGTTCTTGCCTATGGGTTTAGTGTCAATTATGGTTGCTATGTGGTTGACGTTTTGGCTTAAAATCTGAAAAAGTAAAAATAGTCAAATTTGACATCCTTGTGCAGCGATATTGGTCTCAATGCTGTCTGAGTGATTATTCAAGTCAAATGACTTGCAAAGTCACTTTTTTAATGTAAATCATTGAAATTGGATCTGTGTTTTCCATGCAGCATTTTTTTCAAAATTTGCAATAAACCGTGGATGGACAAATTGGCCGGATGATAGATGAAAGTAAAAGCCACACCTCTGTTCAACAAAACTGCAGCAATTTTAAGTATCTTTCATGTCCTTAGCAAAAAAATGTGCAAATTTATTTAAGGTTTTTTTATTTTTTTGTATATAGATGTGTTTTTTTTATTTTTTGTTTTACTTCTATATATGTGTGTGTTTTAAGTAAAAAACAGTATCCACCTAAAGGAGCTTCTAATGTTTTTTGAAATGTCAGCATTTTGGAAATTTTTTCTTTCACATTTTGGTGTTTTCATGCAAATTTTCCCTCAAACATTACATAAAATCCTGTGCATGAAAAATAGTAAATCTATCATTTAGAAAAGTGAAATTTTGAGTATCTTTCATCTTTAAGATTTAATACAAGTTGTTCTCTAACTTTTTGATTTGAAGGCCCTCTGTTATCTACAAAATATTCCAAGGCCCCCATATAATTAATATGTATATAGGTATGTATATATCTATAGTATATGTAGCGGGTTGTTCTCTGCGTTTTTTTAGGATGTTAAATACAGGATTGTCCACACAAAGCTGGTTTTTTAACTGATGGATATTTCTTGTTTGCCTGTGTAGTAAACCAGCAACGACCGCCTGTTTATCTGCAACAGCTCTTAATTATGCCTCTCCTCTCTGATGGCGTGAAGCCAGAGACAAACATACAGCCCACTTACAACACACATAATATATAGAATATATATAATAAAGTAAGAGTAATAAAAATAATAAACTAGTCATATAATAGTAATACATCACAAACATTTTCCTTCTAATATACCATAATTCCAAAACAGCCTTATTGTTTCGTTGCATATATTTGACATACCTGTGTATAAAAACAAGCAAACAGACAGCACTGTTTAACGCAACGACTCCTTAATTATGCCTGTTAACCACAAAATACATTTAGACCCCAGGCAATTAACACAGATCACACAATGAATGCAATTAATACAATTATCATCAATATATCTCCAATGTAAAAAAC
>NC_056602.1:15991165-16079183 GCF_018340385.1 Cyprinus carpio | reverse complement strand
TCGTTTCGTTTGCCGTTTGATGTCTCTCAATGCAACAGACAGTTTCTCAGCTCAGACCGCAACGCCAAACAAACTTGTCCAAGCTTCAGAACAGGTGTACTCGGGAGCCAGTTGATTTCGCGACACTGTTACTGCACAGATGCAACAGTGCTGCGAGATCCAGTGAGAGGCTTTTTGAATTCACCATCACACAGTTAATTCTTTAATGAACCTAGTTTCCACAATCTTGCCACGCCCATACAATAAAATTAAAAATATTCTTGGGGGAAATAGTGGGTTCACAGCGAATTCACGAATACCGTGTACACTACTACATTTAGTAAGTAACAGTAATGTTGTGCAGTTTACCTGAAAACCTAAAGCTACACTATGTATACATCACATATTAGCAGATTAGCAGGTGAAAATATAATGACTCGTTAAAGGTGATTCAGAACTGACTCTCTCTTTTGAGAGACAATATCTTTATTTATCATGCACTTTTTTAATTAACAACTTTGCAGATTGTTTTCATTTAAGGATATCTACATTAGAAACTGCAAAAGAGATTTTTTTTTTTTTAAAAACTCATATGACCTGCTCTTTAATTGATTCTTTAATTGAGACGTTGCCAACTTTGAAAGACAGAGCTTAAAGAAAATCCAAAGATTCCCACTGTTAATTATGACAATGTGCTGCTGTTATCAAGCCGCCTTCACTGAGAGAATATTATCAGAATGAAACAGTCTTTTTTGATGCTGTTTTCCAGTAAAAGCAGACAAGGTGTGGTAGTGTGTAGCTGTGGAGATAGTATTCAGGAGCCCTCATAAGTACATGACAAGGCAAATTTGATAAGACTGTCTATAACTACCTAGTCAGCATCCCGCAGAGAGTACACACAGAAAGGAAGGACGGGATAATGTTTTTTAGAACTTCTAAATGCATCTTCAACACAGAGCATTGCACTTAAAAGGGTGGTTTCACTGTTTTTTCTAGGCTTGATTGTGTTTATGGGGTGCGGTCTAACCTGTTAATGCTTCACATTATTTTTCTCTAAATTTACCTTTAAATTTAACTTTAGTTTCTTCTACTGCCGCTCTGTCCTTTTTCTGGAGAAACGTGCTGATCATTTCCTGCTTTTATGAAGCCCCTCCCTCAGAAATAAGCGATGGGCTCTGATTGGTTAGCTAGCCCAGTGTGTTGAGATTGGCTAAACCTCCTCAAATGTGCGTCTAAACGTCCCGCCCCTCACCTCAGCGGCATGTGCTCTGGTTGTATAGTAAACAACATCGTTTTTAATATCGCTTATCAGTTTGAGCCCGATTGAGGGCTGAAGAGGATCATGCAGACCCTGTGCAAGCATGGCTTTTAATGGTAGCCTATGTGTTTTTTGTTTATTGTTGTCTCATACTTTTAGATACACTGTTATTTGTAAATCCTACTGCTTATGTTAGCTTTTTATATACTGTTTTATACTAATTAATGCTTCAATACAGTACGGCCATGTTTAATGCTTCTTATAGCTATGTGAAAATAAGTGTATAATTGGAACAGTTCATTGTTGGAGCTGAGCTGAATGAGAGAGAGAGAGAGAGAGAGAGAGAGAGAGAAAGAGAGAGAGTGAGAGAGAGAGAGATGCAGAGTGTGTGCAGAGCAGGGGGACGTGAGGAACAGTATTAAGAACTGCTGCATTAGAGCACTGATTTTGAAACTTGTGAATCCATTAGAATCGTTAGAAGACAGAATCATGATTCATATATGAATAGATTTTTACGTGCACCTCTAGTTTTCTCTTCCTCTTCTCTAAAGCAGCGCAGCATGGCATCGCCATCTTTGCTGCCTTTTCCCGAGGACAGGGTTTATGTGTCTGTTACGTAACAAACCCGGGAAGTAACTTGTTGTGGTCCCTATCAGCCATTTTTGTAGGCATTAAACTGGCAGAATTTTAAAAGACATCTCCGTTTGCATTGAACTTTCAACTTCATAACTTTGCAGATATTATGTTCAAACAGCAACATTACACACTAACTAACGTTAAAAAAAGTGAAATCGCAATTAATCAACCCTAAACATTACTAAACTGTATCCTGCCTAGTGGTACTAAAAAACCAAATCGGTACTAAAAAAAAATAAAAAATAAAATAAAATGTTATGGTATCAGTTTTTTTTTTTTTTTTTTTTTAACTACTGGTGGTACCGAGTGACCAGTCAACCCGGTTCTTGATGTGCTATCCGAAAGGTGTGCAGAACCATTCTCTTCATAAAAGCATTGAGACGTGGCGATCTCAAAAGGAGAAAACACATCAAACTAACAAAACACTTTAAAGACTGATACCCGGATCAAATGAAAGAGTTCAAGCAGGTAAGTTTCATTTTAATTTTTAATATTTAGATCTTCTGTTATGAATTTATTCCATGTTTTAATTTGAATGTCGGATTTAAATAAACCGCTATTATTAGAGTAGTTAATCATTAGCATAAGCATGGCTAACACTGATATAATGAGCATTAGAATGAAGTTTCTTTATTAAAGGGATACTCCAGCCCAAAATTAAAAATGTGTCATTAATCACTTACCCACATGTCATTCCAAACCTGTAAAAGCTCCGTTCGTCTTCGGAACACAATTTAAGATATTTTAGATGCAAAACTGGGAGGCTTGTGACTGTCCCATAGACCGCCAAATAAATAAACAGTCAAGGTCCATAAAAGGTATGAATAGTCGTTCAGAAGAATACTCCATCTGCCATCAGAACGTGCAATCTGGGTTATATGAAGCAACGGGAACACTTTTTGTAAGTGAAGAAAACAAAAATAACGACTTTATTCAACAATTCCTTTGTCAACAATCTCCTCTGTGTCTCTCCATATCACTGTATGCTGCGTATGCTCTTCTGTATCAGCCGGGCCACAAGGATGCACTGTTTTCTTTCAAATCAAAGCTAAATACACGTAAAAACGGCACATCCTTGGACTTGGACAAGGAATTGGATTCAACAAGGAATTGTTATTTCTTCGTTATTTTTGTTGTCTTCGCTTACAAAAAGTTTTCCCGTCGCTTTATATAACCCAGATTGCAGATGGAGTATTCTCACGACGACTTTCATCATACCTGATTTTTATGGACCTTGACACTGTTATTTACTTGGCAGTCTATGGGACAGTCACAGGCCTCCCAGTTTTCATCCAAAATATCTTAAATTGTGTTCCGAAGAGGAACGGAGCTTTTACGGATTTGAAACAACATGGGGGTAAGTGATTAATGATAAAATTTCTATTTTGAGGTGGAGTATCCCTTTAACTATTTAATGCTCCTATAACTTTTATTAGGGTAAAAAAAAAAAAAAAAAAAAAAGAAAAGAAACAAGAAAAATAACCAGAGGACATGATGAAATTTTTTTTACACCCCAGAGGCTTTTAAATGAATTGTGAATCTAAAATATGTGTGTTAGAGAATGTACAAATGCTTAACATTGTTTATGTCATATCAGTCCATCAGAAAAGCAGTTCTGGGATTTTTTTTTTTTTTTAGGTAACTAAATTGTTATTCTTGGCTGGATAACTCTAGCAGGTTTTAAAAGCCCTTTAAAATAAAATATGTACACAGTTTGGATTAAATGAAAGTATAGTCACATTTTATAATTAGCATGTTTTTGTGTTTTGCTTTGGTACCGAGTACCGTGGAATTTCACTGGTAAAGGTACCGAATACTGAAATTTTGGTACCGTGACAACACTAGTTAGCATGTTTGCATACAGCCTAAAGGAAGAGATGGCAACACAGCGTTCATAAGCTGCCAACTCCACGATCACATAATACATGTGTCAAACATTCAATACCAACACAGAGAAGCCATAGGAGTTACAACCTCAGGCAGCAGTGTGAGCACACAGACTAATGAATGATTCTATTCAACGCTCATTATCTCTGTGACTTTGATAGGTCACTAAACAGAGGTCGACGGAGTGATTGACAACTCGCAGTCTTTTTTGTAAACTCCTGGGTTTTGTTTTGAAGCTGGATAACTTAAAGAAGCTCATGATCAATTAATCGCCTTTTATTTAACCAATTAAGTTTATCAATTAGTCTGTTTCAGCACAAAACCATTCAGTAATCAGTTAATTAGCCATCCAAAGTGAAAGTGTGAAAGAGTGTAGCTTGATGACTTCATGTCACGTCATGTCTGCGTCACAAACACACACTCTTGGCTTGCTTGCACGAAATCAGACGTAATCAGGCGTTGTAATGTTTCCCTGTAAATAAAGATTGTGTTCACTCCAAACAGTGTCAATTTCTGAAATATTTAAATATAAAATAAATGCAAAGAATAACATGCATTATAAACAGTAAATATTAACCCTTATATACTTATATATGTGTGTGAAAATAAACTGGCAATAATATTATTATAAGTAATATTACATATTATTATTACTACTACTACATGACAGTAACAAATTAAAAGTATGTAAAATATCGGAATGCATTTAAATACAGTGAACTAAATATATATTAAATAGAAATAATAATATTTTGTAAACTAAATAAAAATTTATAACTACAACAACAGTCTAATAAACTATGTAATGTTACATCGTGATATTATTAATGTAATGTATTTTATTATTATTACTATTTATACAGAAACAAATTAACAGTAAAAAATGGTTTTGAATAAGGTGGACTGAATTTATTAAAAGGAAATGCTAATTCATATTTAGCTCTGTATATTTAAATTATTCATAAAATATGTTAATGCTAAATTAGTAAAGGATTTAATGGCTTTTTTTTTTTTATCTCTTACTCAGATGACCTTTAACATTGCAGCTTATGTTTGGTGAAAGGATAAAATGACAATTAGGCAAATGTTGACTAAGGTTTCAATTATATAGTCTCTTTTAAAAAACCATAATGCAATATAAAGTATTATCAAAAATTAATCTAAAGAAAATAAAAGAAAAAAAAAAAGAAGAATAAGAAGAAGAAAAATAGGCATGTAGAAAATCTCATCCTTAAGCTAGATTTAAGGTCAAAGCCTCCAAATGAAGCACATGCACAATGCTGTAATTAGTGGAGAGACCGTTTCAATTCAGTCACGTCTGTAATTTCACTTCCCTTTACGGCATCAGAAATGGTACGGAAAACAGCAATAGTAATGCCACTACCACAGCAGATCTCAAACAGGTGGGAACGCAATTATGCTAACATTGCAGGCTACGGGTGTCAGGCTGATAATTTAGTCTTTCACATAACGGATGTTTCTGAAATGACAGTCATGCTGCACTGAAACAGATGATGAAATGCCTTCTCCGGCGTCAGGCCTAGAGGCTAATTCAGGAGCTTGATGTGTTATTCAGTCAGCGGGTGTGACGATAATACTTAAGTCCACCTAGACATCACATGCTATAGCAGTAAAACAGAATTATGGTATGCTTTCAAAATGACATACACATTTCAACTTAGAAAAAACTAGGGATGAGGCCACAATGATCGGCCAACAGCCAACAAAAATAATTTAACTTAAAACTTCATCTATCTGTTTTTGAATGAAAGAGCATGCTCTGTAAATGCCCACTGAGAATCACATCCGATCGGGGTCAAGTAAACTCTTCTTAACAGATCAATCTACTAGTCGTTCAGACAACCTAAAGATTGTAGAAATTGATTTTTACTAGGGGCCAACCAATACAGATTTATTTGTTTGTTTGTTTGTTTGTTTGTTTTAAGGCTGATGCCACTACTGAAGTCTTAGAAAGCACAGTGACTGAAGGCGGATATAAAGTTCATATATATGATATACTATTTAATTTAAAATCAATAAATAACATAAATAACAATTGCTGCAATTAAATTTATTTTACACATTTACTAAATTATAAATAGTTAATTGCAAAATGAATTAATTAATAAATCAAATTTGATTTTAAAAAAAGTATATAAAATAAACAGACTTATTGCTTAGCAGCTTTTTGATTCCTTAACTCTGTATTTTTATAAATTAAAATAAAAAAATAAAAAATAAAAATAAAACAAAAGCTACAAATGTTCCTCAATTCACTCAATAGGTTGCATATAAATACACACATACGGAGCATTAAAAGTTCAAATCCAGACTTTGAAAGAAAAACTGCTGTAACTCTCAAAGGCTCATAAAACTACCTAAATGGTCAGATTTTTTACCACTGCATCACATCGTTCTGTAACAAAGGATCTGCAGATATTTCTTGGATTTAATATTGTCTGTCTTCCACGTCTACAAGCACAGCATCTAAGGGAATTTCACTCCAGTCAAACAAAACAACAGTCTCACTTTATTTAAGCCAAGGCCTCCAGAATGCTAAGGGCATTAAAAGGTTATCGAGGTCCCAACAATATCAAAGTCACGTTAGGAGATTTTAAAGCAGAACTGGATCGGTCTGTGATCTATAATGCATCTGTCTGACAACAAAACCTCAGAAGTTTAGGTCATGCAACATGACACGCATCCAAAACATGACAGTAAAGCAGCAACCAAGTGATCCGAAGCAGACTATTCACACAACTCTCAGAAAAATATATAATAGCATCATCCATTTGAGCTGTTCTGGAATCAATTAACTGTGATTATAGGCAAGATAATTACCTTTAACAAGACACTTTAAAATGTTACAATCACAGCAATGCAGATCTAAAAGGAAAAAAGCACAGATCTCTATGAAATTAATGAAACAGTTGTACTGTACATTTCAAGTCTGGGTGTTTTTTTTTTCCAGACTAAATTTGTATGAGTTAGAGGGCTGCTTTCCAGCTAATCAGATCAGTCCATGCTGGATCTCAAGATATTTCCCAGTTAAACTGATTATTTAGGTTTTCATGTTATAATTTGGCATGCTACAGTCACATATGAATGAAGAAAACCTGCCATGTAACACCGCTGCACATTATCAGCACCATGAAGGCCAATCGCTGACTGCCAAGTGAAGCTCCACATGTTAATGACCCGGTGTATGTATTCGTGTGCATAAGCAAAACACCTGAATAGACACCACACTCAAAAAAATGGTTTTGTGGCACTGTTTGTTTTACACAGATATTTTTTTGTTAAAACACAAATATATTTAGTTTTCCGCCAAAACACCATTGTATTGTGCTTAATCAACTTAAACTGTTAAATTTTCCATTTTACTTAATTATCAATCGTTAAACTAATGTAAGGGGTTTAATTTCGTCATTCAAAAAAAAAAAAAAAAAAAAAAAAAACGGATGTGACTATTTCCAACGCATTTGATGATGACGGCGCGGAGGAGCTGCAATGGCATCTGTCAGAGCAAGAAGTACCAGCCAGGTAAGAAAATCTAAAGTTTTCCTTGTGTTAAGTCAAAGTCTTTAATTTCTCTTAGAGTTTCTGTTTTGGGATGCTTTTGTTTTGCAGTCGAGTATTATGTAATTGGTTTATTGCGCCATTAATAGATGATTTTGAGCGGTTGGGAAATGTGAAAGCGCATGACTCTTTGTAGTGTTTGGACTGTAGTATATATATACTAGGGCTGAAACAATTAGTCGACATTATCGAGAACGTTGACAATAAAAAAGATTGCCGACAAATATTTTTGTTGAGTAGTGATTTGATCTCATATCTACCTAATGTGAGAGCCTGCAATAATGCGGTTTGACCAATGTGGCGCTTTAGTGCAAGACTGTAATTCAGCTCTCCCTGATTCAATTCAAAAGAAGAAGACAGCACTTCAGTTAGAGCAAATGGAGCCGATCCAAGCCTGAGGCTGCTGAGCGGTGTTTCAATGAATACGTAAATGTATACTGCGCGCCTTCCTCTCAATAAGTCAGTGTCGCTTTCAGTTAGAATTATAACTTGATTTTCTGTTATAAAGCAGCACTCCAGTGTAGAGCTAGCTAATGATAAAATCCTTTTATTAGTGGAAAAAAAAAAAACATATTTCATTAAAGTTTTAGTTTGGTTTGATCTAGCGCAGGACTGTTTTGATTATTATAACCCAAAAAGGTATTTTAAGAGAGATGTATTTATTAATAAAATGTTTAACCAAAAATTAAACTTCCTATCACTTACCTTTACATTATTATACTTCTGGTTTACAAAAAGAGATGTTAATAGGCAGAATGATTTGTCATTCAGCTACTTTCTCATATAGGTAATTAAATGGCAAATAAGAGTTCCTCTCTCATCTCATTTTGTGTGCCAAATATATTTATTTGTATAAATTAATTGTATAATAGTAATACATAATGACTTTCAAAAGCGGAAGTAATTACCTTAATTTATTTGTTAGAATATGTATATTTTAACTAATTGCAAAAACTGAATAATCAATAAATTACTAACCATGAAATGTCGACCGAGTTTGGAGACCCCTGGCTTGGCACAGTGAAAGTATTTGAAGTTTTGGTTATGAACATGGTGGTGTGGTCATATAAAAGACTTTAAACCGGACACTACTCTGAGCTGTTCACATTATACAAATGCTCCAGATATGTAATCAGGTCCACACTTTTGGAATGGTAAACATGACACTATTCATCACTCACACAGATAAATCATTTAATTTTTTGATTATTGAATTTTTGCTTTTAAACTTTTTTTTCTTCTTTTTTTTGTAACAAATTGCACTTCATGTGGTTACAGATTTGCGCAGAATTTGAGACATACATAATTACCATAGGCCCATTAGAATCAACAATCTTTGCCAAAAAGGATCCACAATGCAAAACTTGCAAAACAGTTTCCATACTGAAGAAGAGTGCTTGGACAAATAATTAAACCCTCTTGGTGCCCACTACACAGGTAAGAATAACTGCACTCAACAAAACCTTGTATTAAAACATTATTTTCTCACTGGCCACTGAGTTTTAGGGTTATGGAAATTAACAAAAAAAAAAAAAAAAAAAAAAGACAGACAGATATAATAAGATTAGGTTCATTAATACATTTAATACAAAATATGTGGTATTACTATAAACTGACAGATTACGAATGCGTTAGCCTTCCAAAAACTATGCATTATTATTTTGATGCAAGGCAGGGGTGTCCAGACCTGCTCTTGGAGAGCCAGTTCTGTGGAGTTTAGCTCTAATACATGCCTGGAACTTCTAGTAAGACTTTGTTTTTGTTTTAAAATTCCCCAAAACCTTGATTAGCTGGTTCAGGTGTGTTTAAATAGCTAGATCACCCAAAAATAAACATGTCATTACTCTGGTACAATTACTCACCCTCTAACATACACCCTCACCCTCTAACATACAATTACTCACCCTCATGTCTTTCTAAACCCGCAAGATCTTCGGTCATCTTCAGAACACAAATTAAGATATTTTTGACGAAATCAGAGAGCTTTCTGACCGTGAGCAACACAACTGAAATGTTCCCAGACCCAGAGTCATAGTAAGGACATCAATAAAATAATCCATGTGACATCAGTGGTTCAACCGCAATTTTATGAAGCTATGAGAATACTTTTTGTGTGCAAAGAAAATAAAAATAACAACTTTATTCAACATTTCTTCTCCACCAAATCACATATTCCGCCATTATGGAGAGTAACAAGAGGCATGAACATTGCTTTCCTTTGCATGTAATCAATGCTCAGCGCATGTGTTTTCTATGTCAGCAGCACCATGCGCATGCATTATTTACGTGCTCTTGATAATGGCGGAAGATGCGATTTGGAGAAGAATTGTTGAATAAAGTCGCTATTTTTTTCTTTGCACAAAAATATTCTTGTAGCTTTGTAAAATCACGGTTTAACCACTGATGTCACATGGACTGTTTTACTGTCCATAATTGAATTAAGTTAGTTTAAAGAATCATTTTTTTGAGTGCATGAAGGACAATAGAATGATTACAGCGGTGAAACTGTAACAACCCATGCACGCACACCTGAGGAGCACCGGCAGACGGTATGCCAGAGAACAGGTGTGGTTCAAGAGGGTGGACATGTGCCTCTCTGGCAGAGGAGCGATGGCTAGCCTGGCTCACGCTTTCAGACATGCTCTCTATCTCCCTCTCAGGCACACAAAGCCATTGATCCACTGCCAAAACCCACTCTCCAGAGACAACCCAGTCCCACAGCTGAAAACAGGGAGGCAGAGTTAAGTTACAGCCATTTGCCTGGCTCTCCGAATGAGAGTGGAACCATTGCGGCTGGCCAACGGCGTGCTACGAGGTGCGTCCTCCTCCAGTACCAAGCCATTCAATGCTCTCCAATAAAAGAGTTTCTCAAATTGTAGGATGAATGGACAAATTTATGTCTGAAAAGAAGTGTGGCATCTAGGGTTGTCAAACACTCTCTAATGGAGTTGAGCGAGATGAATGGAAAAATGCACTTTTTGGTCAGAAAGCTTGTCATGGTGCATTAACGCAAACACAGAAAGTTTGTTTTAAGTGAATGCTAACAGGTACAAAATCAAATCTGATTTGTCAAAATATTGGATCTGTGCATTAGAGCTTGCAGTTTAATAAGATGACAAATAAATATCCTAACCTAAAATTAAAATTAATCAAACAATATTGACAAAAAAAAAAAAAAAAAAAAAAAAAAAAAAAAAAAAAACAACACACTTTCATCATTCTTGGCTGAATAGTAGATTTAGTAAGCCCTCTAGAATTAGAATATAAGCTAAATAAATAAATTTTTCATTATTTATTTATAATAAATGAAACAAATTTACTCACATTGTAAATGTGATAAAATCTAATCAGTATTAACAGGACTTAACAGTAAGGATATTTTGATGGCCAGCCATTCAGATTTTTACTTCACCTGCCAACATTTTTACCAGCCTTGCCACAGAATGTTCAACAATTTTCTCATGTACCTCCAAAAACTTTTTTTTTTTTGCACATTTTTTGCTAAAATAAATAAATAAATAAATAAAATTAAAGTCATACTGTGCGATGCAAAACTATCACTATTACTGAGTGGTCTGTAGTTTCAAACACACTCTTACTGATTCTTCCTGATTATTATCATTTCTGCAGTTTCTACAAAACCTCATCCATGTTCGGTGGTCGTAGAACATTATCTTAATGACAAATCAGCAGACTATGCCATAATATGTCTAAGAAAACCAAACGCATATGTTTGCAAGTCGTTAAAATAGAAGTACAGGGTCAATGAACTTAATGTTTAGTGGCAGCGCAGCAGTGGTTCGAATAATTACTAATAATCATTAGAAGACTGTGCTAAATTAAGTAGTTTTATTAAACATTTGATTAAATTCTGTTATTCTCAATCTTTGAATGTTTACTTTAATACTAAGTGCACCGTTTACTTCATTTGCATCTTTATTTTATTGTTTGTAATTTGTTTCATTGCTCATTTTATCACCGACTGTGTACTTGTCTTGAATAATTACTTGATGCAATATTTACTTAAAGAAGAAAGAAAATAATTTTCTCATGCATTTCAAGCTTCGAAACAGACGCAAAAGCACCATAAAATTGGTCCACACAACATTTGCACTATTTTTCAAGTCTTCTGGAGACATATGACTTGTGCTACGAACAGACCAAAAACATTAGGGACAGATCAGTCCAATGCATAATGAATGAATCATTCAGACCAGTTTTGTGCACTGGATCAAAAGATTCTTTAAAAATACTTGAAAGAATTATTTGTTCATGAATCAGACATTGCAACTTCTCTAATAAACATGCCAAGTCTACCAAGGGTGGAAAATAAGATATTACAGTTTAAATTTCAGTCTGTTCCTCACACAAAGCTATCATACAGCTTCTGAGTTTAAATATAGTGCAAATGTTCACATGGACTAGCCTACTTTTATAAAGTTTTTATAGTCATTTTTTATGACATTTTGGAGCCTCCTGCATTTGAAACTGAATAAAGTGGCCAGGATCTTCTTCCAAAATTCACTATATGTGATCCATGGAAGTAAGTCAAGCATATAAGTTTGGAATGGCACAAGGGAGAATACATATTTAGACAAACTATTACTTTAATTAACAAATAAGGCATGTGTGTTGTGCATGTGACTGAGATAGTGCTGACATGCTTCGGAGATGATTTAAATTTAAATATGAATACATAAATCATTGAGGGGAAGTGAAGGTTGGGTCGTACAGCGCACCAGAAGTTTATTGTCTAGCACTGAACCATCTTCCCTGGAATACAAGAACAACTTGGCATTCTTGCAAAAGACCAGTTATACATAATCAAAGAAACTGCTGCTATGCTGATGACCGGCCAGAAAACATGATGCTGCAAATAATAAAAGACAAGAATGAATTAGTCTGTCAATAAAACAGATATTGCACATTTTGCCCAAAGGTCGCCTTCAAAAACTATTACTTTAATTAACAAATAAGGCATGTGTATTGTGCATGTGACACACAGATCATGCCCTACCCGGCATTATTAAGCCACATTCATAAAGCATTAAAAAGGCATATTATGTTTCGATTGCAATTCTCTAAGCAAGCTGAGAGAAGCTGTTACCGCCTATAATTAAACTAGGGAAAATGTGCTTGCAATTTTCAAAATAAGCTAGAGGCAACCGAGCTACGATTTCAAATCTGAAATTTACACCACTGTTAAACCTGATGTGTTGTCATAAAATGGAGGTAAGACCTGTAGAAGTTGGCTTTAAGGATCTCTGACCCAAAAAAAGAAAATCTTCTCAGATTCAGTGAAGAGAGGGAGAAAAAAAAAAAATCAATCTTTTGCCTTCAGTGATGGAAAAAAAAAAGAAGGCAGACCGTCTGAAAGTTTCATAAAAGCCACAGGCTTTCACAGCAGAAACCAGAAAGATACATGACAGCCTGCACCCTACCTGTGCTCTCACAGGGCTGAGGGATTTGTTCTTTTTGTACAGCAACCAGTTTTACTGTAATACAATAGTAGGAAACAGTACGGTGTCTTATAAATGCATCGGTATCAACTATCACTGTAATAAATACTAGACACCCCTGTATGTATTCTCAACAGCTCATGGACAATAGCAATATAAAACCACCATGACACATATTGGCATGACCTTTTTATTAGTGATGGAAAACACAGCAACAAGATTTGACCCTCCTGATCTGACATGTGACAAAGTAATGAAGACTCAGTGGAAGGATAATCGTTTTTTCCCTCCATTCCAATACAGAATACGAGGCAGTGACATCAATTATTTGTTTAACAGGCTGAGCAAGTACAATAAAAGAACCAAGATCAAATATTTAAATTAATGTCTCCGAACCCTTTAGTAAAATCAGAAAGTGAATTTTTCCCAAAGCAAAGTGTCAATGCTTCAAATAACACTTTCTGCACTTTATTAGTCTGTTTGATTTTTATGGTTCAATAAAAGTGGATTGTGCAGTCATAAAACCAACTCAAATTTGTTGTAAGATGCAAAGAAGGGAAATGGGATTAGAGCTGACATGCTTCGGAGAGGCTTTAAATTTAAATATGAATACATAAATCATTGAGGGGAAGTGAAGGTTGGGTCGTACAGCGCACCAGAAGGTTATTGTCTAGCATTGACCCGTCTTCCCTGGAATACAAGAACAACTTGGCATTCTTGCAAAAGACCAGCTATACATAATCAAAGAAACTGCTGCTATACTGATGACTGGCAAGAAAACATGATGCTGCAAATAAATTATATATATATATATATATAAAATATACACTACCGGTCAAATTCTCCCTGAGCATGGGAAATCACTTTAGAACATTCATTCATGGATTTGCCATGAATATACATCTGTAAATAAATACAATTTAAATTCATGTCTCACACACTTCAATGCACTATGAATGGAACATATACGTTCGCTTTAAACAGGGATCATAGCAGAATATCCTGTGATGTCCACTTCGCAGGGCACTTACGTTCGAATAGAACAAACGTCTGAAGCCACAAGAGAAACATACAAAATGTGCAGAGCAGGGGGCGCAAGGACTGGAATTGAGAACTGCTGCAACAAATCACTTGTCCTATAAATAAAGAAGTAATAAATTTCCTTGAAATATTATTAGTTGTGTTATATATGATTTCAAGTTCTAATCAAGGTTTATTGAATATTTAAATTTGTTTGACTGGCCTGCATGCACATGCATTTATGAAGTATTAAAGTTTATTGACAACTGTCATGATTGACAACATTTGAAACATAAGTAAATCCATGAAAAGCATTTTTCACTAATTTATTAAAGTTCCGTCACTGACAAAGATCCTTCATGTAAAGAGTGCCAAGACCCAACTAATCTAAACTAAAACACACTGTTGATTATTTTCATGTTCAATTATTATTGATCTCATTGATTCACTCTTCCATCACCTCATGCATCTCCTGGTCAATGCATGCTTGTCTGAGCAGATGTTTATTGCTGCTCTAATCAGCATTGAACTCTGATTTTGGAGTATTCAATTACTGGAGACCAAGCAATCACAACTGCAGCACAAGTGTCCCAGCGCTCACTGAAAACACTAACCAAAACTCCCTTGTGTTACCCATTCCACATGCATTTTAATCTGCCAAATCTAATCTGTGATTTAGCATAGAAAAGCATGCAATTCATACAACAAAAGCAATACATCATGCATCCTAGCAACAGTTCATATATGCCATTTAAAGCCACTTAAGATAACGCTGCTCTTATGTGTTGAATTTCGCATTCTACTCTAGTTTTTTCTCACTATCCATTATCCATTCTCCAGAAACACCATAATATAACAATGATCCAGAATTTTGACCACTGGAGAACATATTCTAGCCACCTCAAGATCAAAAATTAGAGTGAAAAAGACGAATCTGGCTGGGGACTAACTATGCCTGCAGCAACTGAGCTATTGCTCGGGGGCATCCATTACATATCTCAGTACCTAAGGTCAGTTGGGCTGCTTCTGGCTAAAACGAGATTGACCCAAATAATCCAAAGACTGTCTTAGGTCTCCAGACAACCTACATTGATCACAGCTGTAGTTATAAAAGTGTGCAGGAATCTTGCGAAAAACTCCAAAATCTCGCTCACCTCTCCATCAGTAGATTCTACTTCTAAGAGAATGCCTTCTTCACAAGTAGGGTTGCAAAGGGATGGAAAATTTCCGGTAAATTTCCTTAAATATTCCAAAAAACCTTAAAGTTTCAAAAATTTATCAGAAATTTGCCATCCCTCACCCTACTTGTGAATAAGGCACGCACGCTGTTCATGTTGTGTGTTCAGATGCTAACGCAAAAATGGATATATATAAAAAAAAAATTACTGGATATACTTATAACTAAAGTCAAGTGCATACTTTGAGATTTTTGCTATTCTGACACTAATATAATTACACAGGGCTCATCAGTGTGAGATTTTCACTCCCATTTGCGACTAAAATAGTTGTGCGCAAACTGTAAAATACATTTATATCACATATATGAATAGGTTTTATGAAATTTAAGGTATTCTAAAATGTCTGTATTAAGAGATCTTAAATTTGGGGATGGAAAACAGAAATCACTAAAATATAATGTTCTATCTAATTTTATTAAACTTCAAAGGGCTATGGTTTCATTATAAACGCTCCACATTTCAAAGTTAAAATATGTCCATGTTGCATCAGGATGTACATGCTTGTGGATTCAGAGCCGTCCGCAATCATTGAACACTGCGCATTTATGCCAAGAAATTGCTTATGAGCTGACTGTTGATTTATTATGTTTACTTTATTTATATTGTAATATGTTGTAGACAGTTGTAAGAGTGCATATTTTATCCTCCTTATCTGTTTGAATGAGCAGTCAGAAATAATAAAGCATAGACATTTCTAACTAAAAGTTTGTGTATTTTGAGATTGTTAAAACTCCTGCAATATGCACAAGCTATTTTTTCTACTTAATAGGCATTTTGATTACACCGTAAACTGTATCTGGTTTTTAATTCAATTTATACTTCTGTATAGCATCTTTCTGGGCTGCTGCATCACAAGAAGTAAAAAGACGTAAAGAACATTATTTAACATGCAATACTCAACAGATTTTATGCATTATTTCATCAGTTATCACTGCACATCGATCTTTTTTTTTTAAACTCCTAACATGCGCCTTGGAAAAAAGTAGCCCTTTGATAGCACAGAATCAGTAGTTTTGCTTCAGTTAAGCTCGCGTGCAATGATTAAACCAATTAAATGTGTTTACACAAATGCAGCGGTCACATCTCCCATGGAACCGGAAGTTGTCATTGAAAATGAATGTTTAAGTCATTTTGTGGAAGGATCTACCTAAGATACATATTGCATAATCTGACATAAAAGACAATTGATGTCACATATACTATCCAAGATCTTACTGGAGCCACATCGTATAATCTGACAAGCAAAAAAAATTAACTTTATGCACTTGTAAGTTTTTGCACCCTGTATTCTAAGTTTCTTCTCTTTCAAAACTCCCACTACAGGCTCTCCCTTTTCTACCATGTATCTTTAAAGTTTAATTTGTATACATTTTTACTACATCGCACCAAACATTGATATCCTATGAACATTTCGATGAGGATTAATTTATCTTATTAGCTTGAATTGTGCATAATTAATGGTGAGAGGAATAAGGGTTGAGCGAGTGGAGAGCTCTGTCATGCATAATGAATGAGAGGAGCTCAGAGCCCAGATGGGTGTGTAATGTGTCCTGTGAGCACTTCCTGCGGCACTCACACTCAAGGGAAAATATTAGAGGTGCAGGTGAGAAGCCAAAAACAAAGGTACTTTTGTGAAGTACGAATGATGAGGAGTGCCGTTACTGAAGCCACCCTCAATGCAAACATAATGCATTCTAACTACAGCCAAAAAGCCATAAGCAAATACATTTGGTGGGGAATATTTAAGGTAGAGTTTGGAGCACTTTGTCAAGTCAAATCTTTCTAATTACATTACCACGGCCTAGCCTTGCTACTGATGATTATTAATAAATGACTAAATGATTTCAGACTTGCTTCTAATGATTACTGATAAGAGACTGTTGATTAGCTTTTGCTGTTTATAATATAATTGTTCAAAAAAAGTAATTTAACAAATGAAATAAATATTAAACATATTTCTACACAACTTTCAAAAGTTTGGGGTCGGTAAGTTTTTGAAAGAAGTCTCTTATGCTCACTAAGGCTGCATTTATTTGATCAAAAATACAGTAAAAACAGTAATATTGTGAAATAATATTAAAATTTTAGAGAACCTTTTTCCATTTTAAAATGTAATTTATTCCGGTGATGGCAGAGATGAATTTTCAACACCCATTATTCTAGTCTTCAGTATCACATTATCCTTCAGAAATCGTTCTAATATGCTGATTGGGTGCTCAAGAATTATTATTTTTTTATTTTTATCAATGTTAAAAAAGGTTGTGCTGCTTATGATTTTTTGATTTTGATGAATAGAAATTTAAAAAGTGAGAATTTAAAAATAATCTTACTGACCCCAAACTTTTAAACAGTAGTGTACATTTATAATAAATAAATGTAATATATTTATCAATATTTTTCATTAGGCCTCCATATTTATTGAGAACAAAGTTTAACACAAGTAATGTAATGTAACAATTAATCATTCATTAACATTAATGATCAAGTGAGTCAATCAAGGAGATCTGCATTTCTGTAACAAAATTGCTACTAAATTATTACTTTAGTTATTATTTTAGTTAACATTATTAGTCTTGTAAATGTTACTGTGACCTATCCATTTTAGGAGTTTACAGCTTTTAGTAATAAGAGCAGGAAAAAAGAATCTCACACAACCATTTTTACTTTATAACCTTGAGATCAATTTGTTTTCTAAGGCAATTCAGCTCCTCAAAGGTCAGAGTGTCCGGCAGGGCAAGACAGAGTACCCACAGCCACGTCTGACATGTGAGACCCCACAGGGTCAAGCTGTGACTGTTTGTTTCCTTCATGCCAGCGATCAATGGATGAAATCCTGCTATTCAGGGGTGAATTATCACCGTTCTCATGCTGAGCCACTGCATTAACCAAGAAAGATGAGGGGCTTGTCAGATCCACAGGAGCACCAATAGTCTTTGAGAGGAACGTGGAGGCTTCCGCATACACTAATGTGCTTAACTCTATAACGGTTTAATCCTGGCATTAAAACTCATCTAACTCTGGCGGAATAACTCTGAGGAGCAACCGTATTATCAACAGGTTTTCCACTATTATCCATTTAGATGAACTACTGAGACTGTACTCAAATTCATGAGCAAAAACAAGCCCTCCAGCAAAAAGAAACAGTAGGACAAAATCTCAGAACATAAGCTGGCATTACAAAGTAACACAATGTAAATTTAAACGACACCGTAGGAGCACAGAAACCATTTCCTTATGCAAATAACTGAAACTGAAACATAGTGACTGACTGTGGAGGACAAACTCACATAAGAAAAACAAGGACACAAGGTCAATACCAACTGAGAAGCGATTTTAAAGCTTTACCATGCTGTCAGTTTTCATCTACATCTTTACTGTGGACTTGCCGGATTCAAATGGGAAAAGCTGATTCTCAATCAATAGCACATTTAATTTAATCAAGCTGATGCAAAGTTAACATTCGACTCATACTGAGAGATTATTAGACTGGCCTGACATGCTCTAAATGCACCTATCCTGACGGAAACAAGAAATGACAGCCTTGTTTATGCTCCTTTGCAAGCTCATAGTTAACGCTTTAGCAGGTCACTTCATCCAAGACACTGAGATGAGCTCAGCTCAATCTGATCAAGGCATGTCTACCCCTCCAAAAAAAAACAATTACTAGTTATTAATGTAGTTTTCAAAGCTACACCATTTTAACCAGCATCACTTACGAATATAATTAATAGTGACAACATTTATAACTCTGGTGCATTTTCCAAAAGAAAGCAAAATTTGGGATTGCAGTATAGCTTCAAAACAATATTGGTGAACAAATCAAATCAACTTTGCAGGGAAAACATACTTGAGATGGCCATTAATTAAGGATACACAAAACATCTATACCATATTGTGCAATACTGCAAATATATTTCAAATTATTACTAGTACTTCACCTTCATAACTTAAAGATAAATTGTCAAAGACTTTATTTATTTATTTATAATGTATATCAGCATAAGTTACTGTGCCCTTGTAACTAGTCATCCTAAGCTCAACACACACAGGCCTAGGTTTTGGCTTACTATTGTCATTACTGGCAACATCAGGAATATGATGCTGATGATGCATCTTGCACTTATGATATAACTTACCCAGTTTTCATGTAAACAAAAAGGGTTGCCCTTATGTAAAAACCTCTCAATTATGACTGAACAGCCTGAAATACAGGAAACAGAAAGGGAAACACGAACAGGAGCACTAAGATAAAAATGAATAACAGAGAATGCTGACAGGAACATAGGCAATACTGACTGACTAACTTAAAAAAAAAAAAAAATGGAAATACAAACTAAAATTCTGAGTGAAACAGGGAATAGTGATTCAAATACAGACAAATTCTAACGGAAATATGGTGAGTACTGGCTTGAAATACTGAAAAAAAAAGGGAATACTTACTGGAATACAGACTGATGCACTTACTGAAATATAGGAGGGCATACTGACTAAAATACTGAATGAAAAAAAATAGACTAAAATACTGACTGAAAATCAGGAAAATACAGACTAAAATACAGGCAATCCTTACCAAAAAATAAAAAAATAACAAAACAGGGATCACTGGGTAAAGTATTAACTGAAAGGGCAAATACTGATTATTGACGAACACTGACTGAACTGCTAAAAAAAAGAAAAATAAGGAATACTGAAAACAGGGAAGACAGGCTGCAACAGCCACTGTAATAAAGTCAATACTGACTGAAAAGGAAGGCATCACTGCCTAAAATACTAAAAAAAAAAAAAAAAAAAAAAAGGATTCTGACTGGAATACTGAATAAACAGGGAATGCGTACTGAAATAGAGGGAGTACAGTCTGAAAAGGCAGGGAACACGGTCTGAAGTAACACATGCCAGGCAATGTTTTCTGAAATATGGTGAAAACCGGCTGGGGGAAGAAGATAAAAACTGACGGAAATGGGTAATGTTGATTAAATACTGACCGCAGGGAATTCAGAGTGAAATGCTGACTGAAAAATGAGGAATATTGACTAAAACACTGTCAGTCAGTACCGGCAGGTGAATGAGCGATTGAAAGAATGAACACTTTCTTCTGTGAGCGACAGGAGTTTCTTGTACTTCAGCCGACTTGTCAGAACATACAGGTTCAACAACAACACGTCTACTTATCTGTCGTATTACAACTCTGCATTAAATGCTTCCTGAAACTGACACTGTCAACACTCCTCCAGTTTTGGTTTCCAGCCACTAGTACTGACATTAAACTAATATTAATAACAGACTGGTTTCGCCACAAGGGGAAAGTTGTTTTCACAACAATATCTGACATGATTTCTCTCGAGAGTCTGAGCAAACCGCATGAGTATATCTAATAAAAAAAAATACACAGTACCTCTTTAATCTTGGCTCTTTTCGCTTTTATGTCAGGATCCGCGGGCTCGTGCCCTGTTGCTCCAGGCGGCCGCTCATACTGAACGAACGGCAAACTGTCCGTTTTCGCTCCCTTCCCCTGTCCGTTCAGAGCAAGTTTCTCTTTGTCGCTTTTGATGTCCTGCTTGATCTCGCTCGCCCCTTTTTGTAGGGTGTCCTTGGCCTCAAGCAGCGCCTTTTCGTGGTCTTTTCTGATCTTGGCAAGGATCTTCTCATCCTTGCCCGTGCCGGTGCTCGTGTCACTGACCGTACCTGTGCGCGTCTCTGCCTCCACCGAGGACGAGCGGAAGAAAACTCCGCTGAGCAGCTTCGTGGAATCCGGCAAGAAGAAGATAGCTCCGAAACACAGGGTGATGAAGGCGCTGAACACCAAAAGCAAGATGAATTTCTCCGTGAGCCTGAAGGAGGTCGGGCTGGCGGACTTCCTATTCGGAGTGACCGTGAAAGGCAGGAGAGAAGCTACAGGCATTTTCTTCTTCGTTTAAAACCCCGTCTAAATATGTTCAATTCTACAACAAAGTAACTCCCCGATCACCTTGACCTACACTGCTTACGATAACTGTTACAGTGAACTCAAGGTGTCCGAGTAGGAGACGGTAGATCCTCTGAAAGAAGTTGATCCCACTGCGCGAACGGAGTCCCACCGCCTCAACTGCTCACGCCTGAAACACATCTGTGTAAAGTCTCGTTGGCGGAACGGAAGGAATGGTAGAGATACGTGATTGACAGCGCGCCTTGGCCAATCGCTTTATGCCGCCGGTGCACAAGTTTGTTGTGGGCGTGTCTTCCGGATTTAAAGTACAGAGGCGTGACGTCTTGCTCAGACTTAATTGGTTATGGACTGGGATATGATCTTGGTCATAACGACATAAAAAGGCTTATGGAAACGTAAAGGTTGGCCAAGTTAGGTTGTTATTTTTAATTCAGACTGTAATTATAATAAATAGCCCCTTGTACAACTGATTAGAATTTTAATCGAAACCCTCAGTAGCCCTTTTCATGCTTGAAGAACTTTTTGATTTTGTTTGTATTAATTTGCCCCTTGTACAACTGATTTTAATTTTAAAATGTTGTTAGAGCTGCACATTCACAAAACAGTTTTACATTTATATTTATATAAATATTAAGTGTTCTTTAAGTTAAAACAGACAGGAACTGGAAAAAACTAATTAATTTTTTAAAAAAAAATTTTAATTAAGGGGTCATTGGCGGCTACATGCACTTTTACAAGTTGTTGGCCATGTGCACACAGCCACCCTATAATAATATATATTTTTTAATCTACTAAAATCTTTACCCCTTTCTCAACTCATGCCTGTCTTTGTGACGTCACACAGACAGGCCCCTCCCACAATAGTTTGATTGACAGTGGCGTTTCAGCACAGACTGGACTGGCATCTTATGAAACGCATGCATTCAGATATTTCAAGATCGGTTTCAGGCCTCATTCCTATGTGGAAATAAATCGGATTTAAATCAGATATATGTGCCAGTACGACTGTCATGTAAACAGGCAAATCGGATTTTCTGAGGCATTGCGTTCTGTAATGTTATGTCATTAAAACTGCAATTTGGTACTTCTCTGCAGGGAAACCACATCTTATGTGACCCGTGCTGGCAAAATGAGTGTAAATTTGCATGGGCTATTTTGAGCTACAGGCAAAAAAACTTATCTTTATTTGTACATTTTCTCCGCTTGCTTATACAGAATAACAGTATTTCAGAATTCACGCAAACATAATCTGCTCTGTCTTAAGTGAACGCTTAGGGAACTGTTGGGGAAAACATCTGATGTGTAACATTATATAGATCCATGCATTATTACAGTATAGGATGTCTGTATCATTATCATGATGTTAATAACAACAATAAAAGAAAAGAGGGAATCACTCACTGCACTTCATTGAACCGCTTTTGTAGTTTTAATTATTTATTTGTAATGAACACACTTAAGTTATTTGTACATTTGATTGTTTTTGTACATGAATGCTTTTAGTTTTGTGATTATTAATATAGTAATTAATAATAAGAAAAGACGAAGGACTTCACTATCGACTTCAAATGGGTGTGATTCAAAGCCTTAATTTCTTTTCGACTGAAGAAAAAATAAATAAACATCTTGGATGACATGGGGTGAGTAAATTATGAGGAAATTTTAATTTGAAAGTGAACTAATCCTTTAAGGCACACATGATCCAAGTTGACCGCTACACTTTCTCCAAAAGTAATACAGACCCTCGTATCTTCCAATAGTAAGACCATCTCTGCACTGCATGCCTGAGTTACAGCAACTTCCTATTTTATTACATTAATAGCATGCTTTAGCACTTAGTGCTGCTAGCATGTTTTAGCATGTTTCTAGCATGTTGCTTACCTGTTTAACACTTGCCAACGCTTTTTAATGTGCTTCTAGGAGTCCATAACAATGTTGAACATGTCACTTCATGTTGCCAGCAGGTGGTGCTATGACTTTTACTGAATATGGGCATGGACGTTAGGGGTGTGACGAGATCTTGTGGCACGAGATGTCGCGAGATCCTATGTGTCTTGCGAGATCTGACTGGTCTCGCGAGAAGGTGACAATATCCTTGTGCAGATGTTTCAGATATATTTGCATTACACTGGCCTTCTGTGAGTTTTCAAGCATGTTTAGGCCCTCAAAAATGTGATACACTTTGGAGAAGAAGAAGAAGCAGAAGAATAAACAGAGATTTCAAGAGGGTCCTCGCACCATTGGTGCTCGGGCCCTTGCTATATGGCGGAGGCAGAGCTCAGTAAAGGTTTAGCTATAAACTTGACATACTGTACATAAAGCGAGACCAGATTTTCCTACCAAGGATTTCCTGGAACTTGATTACAAAATAGACAGAACGTCAAACAGTAATCATTCAGCCTTGACTTTGTTTTCCAAAACACTGGCAGTAACATTGTTCTTTAGCAAGAAGACTGAGAACAGGAGACAGCTGCTTCATGCATGAAGATTTTAGGGCAAAAGCTGAAAAACTGCTTTGAGAGTTTTCACTTTCTTAACAGTAGGGTGCCGTGCTCCTCACATCTGGAAAGCTGAAGCATACATTAGATTTTTCAGTGTATTGTGAAGCTTGATGGCAAGCTCATTGTTTTAAGTCAGTGAGTTTATCTGCCAGTGAAATATCAGCAGTGGTGGGCTGTGCAGCTGTTGTCTGTACTAAGTAGTGACTGTGCTAGAGATCCAGTGCAACAGCTTCAGTTTATCCATATGTTCTTTTTTATTATGATTGATAGCCAAATCTGTTTTACTACAAGTAGCCTACTTTTCAGAAACTCCATTGTGTTTTGCTTTAGTTGTTTTCTTAATGTTAGCTCAACCTTATTTCAGGCATTTAATCAAAAATCCATTTAAAAACCCCACTGCCTTTCTAAAATGCTAGATTGTTTCTGGGTTTTGGCCTACAAAAATACTTCATTCTGCTGTACTCAATGTTTCATTTTATAAGGGTGACCATACACCTTTGTCCCAGACATGTAGTGGACAAGAATTCAAAAATTCCCTAAAATGTCCAGGCTTTGTTTTTCTATTGACTTGCTCTCTGCAGAAACAAAACAAATCCAAAACCCGTACATTTTAGGCAATTTAGTCTGGGGAATGAGGACTTTAGTCAGAAGACCAAGCGCTGTTTGAATGTTATGTCAACACTCTTGGGCCCAAGTCAATATGCTGTTCAGGGGGCCCAGAAATTATAGCGGCACCCCTGATATAAGTATTTTGTCTTTTTCACTTGTTTTTTACACTTGTTTATTCTGTAAAATTAGACAAAAATATGACTTTGCCATATTCTTGGCTGGGTGGATTTCATTTTGTGTACATTAAAAAAAGAATAAAGAAGAGCAGCAAAAATGAGAGGAAGGAAGGGCTGTTTTGTGGAAAACAGCAGGTGTCATGCAAGACATATTACTATAAAAGCACATGGTGGGTGCGTTCAGTTTAATTGCCTGAGGAGTTAGTTCTCGCACACAAATTTCAGGGGATTTCAATCTTGTCACTTCATCATAACAGCTGGCTGTTTCTCCCAAAAACATGAGGAAGTGCATGAAGGATGTTGAAGAGGCTCTGCATAATGGAAGGCATAGTATTCAAGGAAAAGTAAATAGAAAAGGGGTAATCAGGTCTAGAGAAAAAGAATCTGACAAATGTAACCAGTTCCACCACCCAGTTTAATTTCTCAAAGTTTCTTGAATGAACTGTATGACAAATGTAACCAGTTCCACCACCCAGTTTAATTTCTCAAAGTTTCTTGAATGAACTGTAGCTGATAAAACAGCTGATAAAACAATGCTAGTGTATATTGGATTATTTTACTTAAAAAAGGTTTTAAAGAGTTTAATTAAAAATAAAATTGAAATTTGCTGAAAAATTTGTTCTTAGGGGTAATCTGAGATGTAGAGAGTTTGAATTCTTTATGGGAAAAAACCAAAGCAAAAAAAAAAAAAAAAAAAAATCAAAAAAGCAAAAAAAAAGAAATTTAGCACTACATCAGATGCTCACCAAATGAATCCTCTGCAAAAAGTGAATGGGTGGCTGTCAGAATGAGTCATTTCTCAAAGTTTCTTGAATGAACTGTAGCTGATAAAACAGCTGATAAAACATTACAGTAATCCTCAAGTAATCCACACGACTGTGTGTTTATAGTAAAGGAATTCTTTATTAATGCATTTTAACTTTAAACCGTCAAAATACCATTCCATAATCCATAATAACACTTTCTCCAGTGAAAAGTTCATCCCCTGTTGTCCTTTCAACAGTACAATACACCAACATATTGCTTTTGGACTGTTTTTGCTTGTAAACTGTGCTTGATCTGTCCATATTTCTCTCCTGATTTCGACGAGATGACTTTTTCACTGGAGAAAGCAATATCGGGAGCAACAGTTTGAAGTTAAAAATGTCTTGATGGATTAGTTTTTTACAAACATGCAGCTTTTCACTTAACAAGATGTTAATTGATGAAATGGAGTTGTGTGGAAAATGTTTTTATCAGCTGTTTGGACTCTCATTCGGACGGCACCCACTCACTGGAGAAGATTCATTGGTGAGCAAGTGATGTAATGCTAAAATTTCTCCAAATCTGTTCCGAGGTAGAAACAAACTCCTCTACATCTTGGACAGACTGAGGGTGAGTTCATTTTCAGCAAACTTTCATTTTTGGGTGGACTATTCCTTTAAATATCTTTGCCAAAATAAATTTTAATGACTCATAAAAAAGTAAAATGGCAACATTTTATTGGCCATTTAAAAGGGATTCATAAAGAAAGAAAAACCTCTCTCTCTGTTCATCTTGTATCTGAGGTAAGGGGCTTCCTGTAGGGGGAACGTGTGCACTGCATGCAGCTCAACACCTGCTGCTGCTCACTTCACCTGCCATGCACTGGGTTCCCAATCTCACTCAGCTGACTTACCATTTTCAACTAAACTGTATCATTCACAGTTTGCACTTCACTTGTCATCAGCTGCTAGATGAAGCTTTCTAAACATTGTGTTTTTTTTTTTTTTTTGTGGTTTGATTGATCATTAATTTTAAAGTACATTTGGCTGATTTATGGTGTGCACAATAAGCAGAGGAAATGAAAATTAGTCCATGCTTGTTTCGTCTTTGAGGGAGTTTCTATGGGAGGCATTTGTCGTATTTTTTGATGATGATAATAATAAGGAGGTGTGAATATAAATGTGGTGTGTGCTTCTAAAAAGTAACGGGATTGTATATAGTGTCGACAGAGCCATCCTCAGCTGAAAACGAGTAGTAAAAGTATAATGGCAGAGATTCACAATTAGTGAAATTGTACCTTCAAATTTGGGAGGTAAATGTGGAAACGCAACAGCATTTGATTGTTTAAATGCTATGACATTCTTTTATCCAAACAGAAACAGTGAGTGAAACTATATGTGTGTATAAAGGATAAAAATTACAGTGAGTGAGAGAAATGTAACTGAATCAGCAGTGAGGCAAAAAAAAATATTTTTCAAATTCTTATAGACAGTATTTTGGCCTTTCATTTCTCTTTAATGGCACATGCCTGCTTCACTCTGCAATAGCCATCGGGCAAACAATGAGAAATGGGTCTGTCTCTCTCTCTCTCTCTTTCTCTCTGTCCATGATGTGTGACACACAGTCTTGCCCTTCTGGTTCTTCCCTGCTTTCACATGGTTTCAACAAAGGTGTTAATCAGCACAACTATTTTCAGTATTGATAATAAGCAATGTTTCTTTTCAAAAACATGAAAAAAACTCTTACCAAGCCAAGTCTTTTGAAAGGATATAGATCATTTAGAAATTCTACCATGTTATGTTAAAGGTATTTTTTTAAATTAAAACAAAACTATTAAAAACACATTACACTAATACAAATAAAAAAATAAATAATACAATTAAATGATATAAATTAATTTATTAAATTAAAAAATTTAATAAAAATAAAAGCTATTTCAAAATATTAATAAAAACTACAACAGTATATAAAAAATACTAAAATTAGACTGCACTGGTTCAACTAACAGAGTGAGTTGTTTTTGTTAGAACAGGAGAATGTTCAAGAAAGGTGTTTTTGTGTTTTTTTTTTTTTTGCTTTTGTTTTTTGTGGGTGTAGAGATGATGAAATATTCTTCTTATAGCTCTCTGTGTGAGTTTTTTTATATTGTTTTAAAAGAAACCTAGTTTTTTTTTTATACCGGGTAGGGAGTCATTGGGTCTGTAAAGGTTGAAAACCCACCACAACAAAGAGTTATTGAATAATGCTGACATTGCGGGCCTTGTTCAATAAACATCACCAAGAATCCCTCCTGCAAGTCAGCAGAAATCCCACACATCCTCAGAGTAATTCCAAATAGACTTAACAGCCCACCAGCCCCCTCTGAGGATATATACAGATAAGACTTCCTTTCTATTGACACATCTTGCATACAGATTCCCTCCCTAATTGACCTATCCATCATATAATGGCATTTTCTTTGACAGCATAACAAAATATTAACAGTCCTTGCCCTTGATCTACTGGCAATGATTGTGTTACAAGCAGGTCATTTGAAATTATTTCACTTTCAAATGAGATAATCCACATAACAAACTCATCTTTTGATTCATGGACAACATGAATAAGCAATTGATCTTTGACATTTTGTTTGATAACCTCATTGAAACTGCATTCTTCATCAACAAAAGGTCAAATAAATTCTGGCTCCAAAGTGTTCAACACTGTCAGGACAAGACAAACAGGAAGTGCCACACATTAGCACAAACTCGTTAATAAAACAGCTGTACGGTCTGTGTGCTTGCATTTATGTGTTTTGCATGGCTAATATGTATTTTCCACCTCAATGAGCAATTTGCACACCTCACTGCACTGCATATCAGCACAATGCAACATGTGCACGACGGAAGGTGCATCATATTCCACTGTAACAGAGTGAATGCTAAATAGACGGCTTCTGCTATTCTTAGCTCTATTCACGCCATATCAGTTAATTCACTATAAAAATGCTGAATGCTTATGCTGTTAGCAGTTAGAGTACTATTGTCTGGCAACAAGTCAAGCTCTTTATTATACTCGCATCAAATGGCCTTATGTGCAGAGGAGAAAACTGAATAAAACAGTAAGCCCTTGAAACAAATATATCCTTACAGCAGGTATTATTTCAACCAGTTTGTTCTAAAATAATATCAAGAAATTTATGTGAGTAGGAGATTGATGAATATATATGTTTGCAGTTGGTATTATTTTATATATATATATATATATATATATATATATAAAACAACAACATTTAAGAAAAATATTTTTTTTCTTAATTATTTTTTTAAATATTTTTTTTCTTAAATATAAATACACATGCATGTATATATACATAATAAATATGCACAGTACACAAACATATATTATGTACATAAAAACTTTAATTTGGGATTAATTGCGATTAATTGTTGCCCAGCACTAATTGTATTATATTATATTATTATTATTATATTATATTATATTATATTATATTATATTATATTTATTATTACATTGGGCCTATTATGTTATTAGCTTAAAATTGGGCCTTGTTGAGCTTTTAATTCAAACTGTATTTAATTCAGACTAGGCTGGAGTTCAGTATTAGTGACACTGTGATTCGTATGCATGTTCCATTCTAATGCGTCTTGAATGGATAACCTCTAATAGACCTTTTTAATCCCACTAAACACCTTTAGATAAGGCCACACTTCTGACTTTCTGAAAAGTGTCCACACAGGCATAGCAGCTGACAGGCTGACATGCTGCTGCTCTCACCACAGACAGCGTGACATGTTTACTTCTCCTATCAGGAATGTCTCCCCCACTTTATGAGGCTGTCACTTTGCTTTATTTAAAAAGCTGCCTCTCCTTTCTCTGTGGCTTGTGATTTTTCATTGTGATAGCACAAAATTAACTTCTGCGTGATGAGCAGTGCAGTGTAACGTACCTAAATGCAGAGCTGCTTTACAGGGAACGGGCCGATGTGTATAGCAAATAAACCAAACCTGGAGGCTTCTACTCGCTTTAAGTTGCAGAGCTGTGGTGAAATATGAATCAAAGAATTGAACGAGGACAGGTGCAAACACTTTATTGAGCTGGCACTGAAGCTGATGTAGTGTGCTTTGATATGGTACAAAAAGATCAAAAGTTAACGTGGCTTTCCCTATTTAGCGATTTCCGCTACTTCATTTGCATTCCTTTGATTCTGAAACGGTCTGTTTGTTTGTGAGAAAGGCTGTTCATGCTAAACTGCTTCAATACAGACATAGTTCTGCCTCCTGTTCACAGTGGCCCAGTTGTAAAACCACAAAAACAGTATTTGAAATCATTCATGTTTAATTATTGACCTTGTGTGTGCTATAAATGGCATAACAGCAGCTGACTACTGGGAATGGTTAATGCATTGAAGGGATTTCAGTCAATAACTAGGCAACTAGATCCCATGATATTATGAGTGATTCAGCTGAATGACTTTCTTATTCTGTTTAATACTGGAATGAAATATCACCTAAGAAAAATAATCTGAACCTAGAGCGTTATTATAATATTGAGATGTTCAGCCAACTATATTACAGTGCCAAGGGCTGGAATAGTGAAGATGGAAACTTATCCTTGGGACAGAGGACTTAAAATTAACCATAATATCATCTTATTTATCATCATGAATAAATATGACAAGGTGAATAAAGGTCCCTAAGGTTCTCAGACCTGGATTTATTAAAAAATAATGAAGTGTTCCATTATAAATGGGCATGAATATGTCAAAAACACAAAGAAATGCATAAATAATCTTATTTTTATAAATGGGCATGAATATGTATATATATATATATATATATATATATATATATTTTTTTTTTTTTTTTTTATTCATTTTTTTTACAGTACTACATTTAGAAAACTTTCAGGATGGTATGAATGACTTCCATCTTGCAAATGACAATGACAGTTTTATATTTATTTGTCTGTTTGTTTTTGTAATGGAAAGGTCATTTGTTTTGTAAAGGTTAATTTCATGGCTAGCATGTTTATGTACACTTTTTGCATAATTTGACAACTACAGTTGATTGGAAATAAAAATATTCTTTTCACAACTAAATTTTCAGGATAGTTTTCTCATAGGACATCTCAAGTATGCTCCTTAATGACACTGTTTGTTTCCTTGGTAGCCAAGTACTAACATGATTTACTAACTAAAATGAACATAACATGATTTGTGTAAAAAAAAAAAAAAATGTCAATAAATATTTAAATGATCATTAAAAAAAAAATTAATGAAAAAATATTTTATTATATAAATATACACACACACACACCACACACACATATATATATATATATATATATATATATACATATATATACATACATATATATATCTCACAAAAATTAGCATATTGTAAAAAGTTATTATTATCCATAATGTACATAAAAATTACTTTCATTTAGATTCATAGCTTTTATCCTGAAAATTTCAGGTCTTTTATTGAATACTGATGATTTTGGCATACAGCTCATGAAAACCCAAAAATCATAAAACAACAAAAGAGCTAAATGAGCTATAACCTAATCATCTATAACTAAAGTCTGCAGATTCCTGAGGCTTTTAAAAACTTCCAGATACCTGCGGAAGCAGTGGACTGAAATAAAATCCAGAGCCAAACGTGTGCTTTTGAATAGAAAAAGAAGCGCCTGACCTGAGCAAGCACTGGAGTGTTGCTCAGTGGAGGTACTTTTTTATAATTTTGCATATATTTAAATGAAAAGTCTGGAGGAAACTGGGGAGATAGAATACAAAAAGATTGAAAGGTAGTTGTATATGATGGTCTGGGGTGCCATGTCAGCTATGGTGTTGGTACTGTATTTTATCAAGGGCAGGGTCAATGCAGCTAGCTATCGGGAGATTTTAGCATATATGCTTATATGAATATATATAGATTTCGTTTTTCAGCACGACCTTTTGCCAAAACCACTGGTTTTTACTGACCATGGTATTTAGCTCAATTAGCCTGCCAAGACCTGAACCCCATAAGAATCTGTGGGAGAGGGTGAAGAGAAAGTTGAGAGACGCAAGACCCAACACTCTGGGTTTTTAAAGCGCCGAAGCATCCTGGGCCTCCATACAAGATGGCTACAGGGACTCCATGCCACGCCGGATTGAGGCATTTGGGCAAAAGGATTCCCGACCAGTATTGAGTGCATAACTGAACATAATTATTTGAAACTTTTTTTGTATTAAAAATACTTTTTCTTTTACATTAAATGTGCTAATATATATTTTGGGTTTTCATGAGCTATATGCCAATATATCAGTATTAAAACAATAAAAGACCTGAAATATTTCAGTTGGTGTGCAATGAATCTAAAATATATGAAAGTTTAATTTTTATCATTACATTATGGAAAATAATGAACTTTTTCACAAAAAAAGGACCTGTATATATATAAAACAAAAATTAAAAAGCATTTTAAAAAAAGATAGAAAATCTGAATTTTGTATAAAGAATAAACAATCTATAAAAATTAAAGGCAGAAAAATTAAATCAGTCAAGTCAACCCGGGGGACATAAGTGTCCATAGTTGAACAAACACATATAATAAACAGTAAATGGCCAGTGAAAACACATGTCCTCCTAATGATTCTTGAGAGAACATGTCACGAGTCATGACCCATCACAGTCTTACACTGCATGTGGAGTGACAGCCATTTGTCAAATGACATTCAATACAAGAACCAGACATGAAACCATGCTGTTATTTACATCCTACACTCTATGGGTTTATTACGGTTCATGTTTTATAGAGGTGACATTTCAAAATGGATGTGGATGTGCTTGTGGTCACCCACTCATGGATCTCAAAGCAACACACACAGAATTGTGAATTATTGTGTTAAAACATGTTATTCATTCAGAGCAGACAGTTCAAATGCTGAAGGCCCAAACTGTCATGCAAAATGACAATATTCAACATAAATTCACTTCTGGTAACTTAAGCATCATGCAGAGTGCCAGCAGTATCATTAGTATCATTTGTTTTCAGAACCAATGAAGGCATCGTAACAAATGAGCTATAGTGTTTAAATTCACAAATATTTGGACAGACAGTTACACCCTTATATTCAGACAGAACAGTTTTACATGGGGCCATGATGTAACTTTAGCTTTTACAGACTTCAACTGACTACACCAATAACTGTAACAGGTGCTCACAGCAAGAGCAGGAAACCAACACTGAAAAAAGGCAAAGTCATTCAAAATAAAAGACACTATCAAAATAAAAGACCAACAATTAAGCAAATGCTAAAATCTATAACACGCATAATTTAATTAAACCTAAACTCAATTTTGGCTAATTTAAATAATTTTTAAGTAACGCAAATAGATGACTGGCTGCAATTAATATATATATATATATATATATATATATAAAATCATTTTTAGGTGTAAAAATAGTGTATAAATTCTTTTTGGGTCTTTAAAAATAGATTAAAATTATTGATTGAATCTTTAAACATATTACAATACTGCATTAAATATTATTTAAAACTAATTTTATTATAAATGAAATAAAATAATCTGTTCACAGACACACACACACTTATTGTCACGGATTGCCTACTGTGGGAGACGAAGGAGCACGGAAACCAGGAGCATTAACATCAAAAGGATTTATTTCACAACACAATGAGGCCCACAGGCAGGATCACACATGTAGACTCATGGGTAGACAATTAATACCGGACAAGGGAAACTCAGGAACAAAGGGTTTATATTAAGGGACTGATTACGGAAATCAACGGGACACAGCTGGGATCAAATAAACACAATCAGGGCAGGAACATAAAGACCAAAAAAAAGGGCATGGAAACATATGGAGAGCAAAACACACACAAAAACATGAAACAGAGTCTGACTCTTAAATTTTTATATAATTTTAAATAATATTTGAATATTATAATAGATTATATTACTGATACATTTAAAGTAATTGGAAAACATTTAAATTCAGCACGTATATATATATATATATATATATATATATATATATATATATATATATATATATATATATATATATATATATATATATACATATCATTTAAAATATATTTAATATTTTTACCCTCATTATTTTGTGAAGTGCTTGTGAATTTTTTATTTAGTATTTAATATATGATGTAAACCTGTTTTATTTTAAGCTGCATCAGGTTTATGAAAACATTTGCTTTTATGTGATGCAGCAGCCAAAATGACATTACACAATTACAAAAGTATATCTTCAAGGTTTAGTACAAAACCTGAAAGCTGCAGGTTTAGAGTTTCATAACATAAACAAACTTCTATTGCTTGTAATCTCAGCTGAGTTCAGAGTTAAACCAAATGCGCGTCTACTGACAGTGAGGCCAATTCGCCTGACAGCCCCTTAAGGCCCATCATCATGTTCTTTCATACACTGTCACATGAAAAGTGTCATTCTGTGTGACCAGTCCATCTGACGCACCGCCATCACAGCTCAGAGCCGGTCCACCCTGAGCAGGCATAAAAATAGAGGAGACTGTTTCAGACTAATCCTTTTAATAGAGCTCTGTAAACTGCAAAGACTTACAAAAATACTCTAAACCAAATGCCTTAAATATGAGATTCAAACTAAAGCCCTCTTATCTCCTGTCATGGAGAGGTGGATGTTGGCGTGGTCTCTGACATGGCTGCCATGTATTTTATGGTGAATGAAATTTAATGTCAGTCTCAGTGAGAAATCGTTTTTACATGTCTGATGTGCAGAGGAGGCAATACCTGCGCTCGAGCAGTGGTAAAGATAACAAACCGTCTGTGCTTTCACCTCACATCACGCTCAATTAGACAGTAGTGAAGCTCAATACTGGCTGTCTACCCACCTCCCATGACAAATATGCGATATATCAGAGGCCGATATTTTTCGCGATTTTACTGGAAGCTTAATAATTCATAATAATGCTTGTTCCAGTGGAAAAAGTCCATCTCCTGTTGTCCATTCACATCAAAATCCACAGAAATATTTGATTAGAACTATTTTAGACTGGTTTCACAATGGTGCTTGATTTGTGCATATTTCTCTCCTGATTCAGAAGATATGACTTTTTCACTGGAGAAAGCAATATTATAGATGAAAAACAACAATTTGAAGATAAACATGTCTTAATTATGAATTTGTCCATTAGAAACCTCTATCTTGTTGATTACTTACATTACTTATGGATTATTTTGATATTTTTATCAGATCATTCTGAGGGCACCCATCCACTGCAGATGATCCACTGGTGAACAAGTGATATAATGCTGCCTTTCTCCAAATCTTGCAGAAGAAACAAACTCATCTGCATCTTGGATCTTCAGCAAATTAGCATTTTTAGGTAAAGTATTCCTTTATGACCAGGATAACTGGACATACATCACCCACACAACCGCTTGTCCCCATCTTACACAGGACATGCATTATTTACACTGACAGCTGATACTGCTCCTTTCGAGCCAAGGTTTGATCAGAAGCATGAACAGTATGTGAATATGGAGCTATGAATAGTGAAAGAAAAAAAATTTAAAAGCCAGAACAGAATATTCTTCCTAGTCACTGTATTCACTGAAAAATCTCTGTGCTGATGTGTCAGCCCAGAAACAATCCTCATGCACACCACAAACTGCTATAAAGGTGTTTAATGCCAGTGGGGAAATAGTTGGGGAGTTAAATCACCTTGTACCCTGTCCTACCCAAGAAAACACCTCTCTTTTCACATTTCATGGTTGAGTGATATAATCTTTTTGCACTCCAAATGTGCTGAGTTTCCTTTCAAGCTCAGCTGCTGAGACTGTTTCTCCACATTAACGTCATAGAGTAAACACATTTCAGAAGGTCACTGTCAAAACCTGCCAAACTTTCTTTTATTCTTTCAAGTTCAAAATTGTGAAAGTTTCTGTGCGCCTGTCATTGTCCATCTTCCATCAAATTATGACTGTGATACTGATAACATTTCTATTAGCTGTGTCCTGTGGAAACAAGTGTTGCCATCACCAGGATTTCCAAGATCTTGACAGCAGCCCATACGGCATAATGGATCGAATGCCTATAGAGTAGAGATTAGCAGGCCATTCTCTGTGATTTAGGCCTTTCAAAGTTACAGAGAAGAGCAATATTTCATATTTGCAGAAACTGAAGAGGAGAACAGTATGTGCTCAGAATGAGAAGAGTGCATTTTCTATTCCATCATTATTGAGTCACTGAGGGCTGTTTCAAAAATACCATATTATGAGCGCCAATGGACAATTAGTGTTGAACCTCAACAATGTCTCCAGAATCACCTAGAAGTTGAGGCATTCACTGAAACAATTTTGTATTCACATCATATAAGATAAAAAAAAATCAAAAGCATCAAAATAAGTTCATTTTATTGTTGTTAAGAGGCCCAGAATGTCGATTAGTGGTGTTTTCAATAGTTTTCACTCTTTATCAGAATCATTCATTCGTTCAAAACAATGATTAATTCAGAAACCACTGCTGAGTGTTCCAAAAAGAATCTCACATGCAACAGTTATTTTGGCGGTGGATTCATTTGAAACTGGTTTTGTTGACGGGGAAATTTTCTTTTGATAAATTAACCGTCAATATTGTTTCTAAAAGATAAGTTACTTTATATTATCTTCTTGTTTAACAATCTATTGTATAAGAAAATAATTGTCAAACTTGCAATCGTGCCGTAACTTGCTCATGTGATAAATACAGTCTATGAATCGAAATACAAGTTTAATTCAAAATGTTATATTTATGAGGACAGATGTGATGTAAATCTACTACAAAACATACAACTCCTCATAATAGCCTACATATAATCAGGATACCAACAAATAATAAAGCAACTTTATATTAATGTTCAGTTTTGATCATCTTTACGGATAGGCTACCTTACAGCTAGTCCATTGGAGAATACTATATATATACGTGTATATATATATATATATATATATATATATATATATAATTCTCACATGTCATAATTATATGCATTGCCAGAAATCATTGTCATAATTCATATATCAGCCAGAAATCCATATCAGATAATTCAGTTTTTGTTTTTTTTTTACCTCTGATCACATTGTATGAAGATAATGGTTATAGAGCTCTATACGAGTTATTCATCTCCATTTCAGCATCATTAGAGACAATTCTGAAGATTGCAGGTTCTGGGCGCACAATAAATCTCTGTCAAAATACATATCACTTTCAGTTCCAGGGGCGTTAGAATGATTGGGAAGTGTGGGGGTCACATTTTAAACCTCACCAGCCTCGCTTCACTAGGATGACATGGATATAGTCATATTAGATTACAAATGCACACTTGAAACTAAACTTCAAAACTTTCAGGCATTTTTGTAGCTCCAAAAGTGGCGCTAGCGACGTCAAGGTCATGGGTTTGATTCCCATGGAATGCATAAACTGATAAAATGTACACTTTAAATGCAAATAGAAGTCACTTTGGATAAAAGTGTCTGCCAAATGCATAAACGCAAGGCCTAAAACTGTGAATAAAAATGCAACTTTTCTTTCATTTTTTGTCTTCCCTCCTCAGGAAGTTTACTCTCTGTCAGCGGCTGAGTGCACAATGCTAGGCATGCGGGTCATCAATATTAATTGCATTATGTGATGTTCGCCCTAACTTATTTGCTGAAAGGCAGGTGGGATTACCGGTTATCATTTGTGCATTAGTGCAGGACACATCTAAAGCGGTCGGTTGGCACAGTCTTTTGAGACACCGTCCTTCAAGAAAAAAAGCCATGATATAATAGTGTCAGATTGTTTGCACCCTGCAGAAGAATTTGATGCGACAGCAGTTTGGATCTCAGAAGCCATCTTGACTGATGAGCCAGAATGAGGCTAATTGAATTGAGGCATAAATCAGCGGATCGGATGAGTGAGGCTGAAAAAGAACTGAAGTTTGGCTCGTGAAGATGAGATTTGGCTCACGACCGATCTGGGAAGGAGATGATTTGAGGGTACAGCGGGCCATCTGAGAGGGACTTCTCTCCTCCCACTAGTCTGGAGGAGAAGCGAGCACTGAGCTGTTCCATTTATCATGTCCCTCGCACCCCGCTCGCTGCCATCTTCATTCGACATGAAGCTAAAGTGGCCCAAATACACTGGAGCAGATGGCCAGAACCATTGGCATCCAGCCCCGGTAACCTCAGACGACAGGCTGTTTTGATCTCCACTTTTGCTCCAGTGGTGCACTCATTCTCTGGTCTGCAGCATCTGCTTTACTTCACACTTGTTCTTTTCCTTACATTCTCTCATCCATCTCTGCTTGCCATGACCCTGTTTGCTTATGACCCGTGCTAATGTTGCCATGATGGCTCTTTCCTTCTTCCTCCAGTCTCCAGCTTTGATGACATCATCGCAGTGAAGCGCCAATAGGTATGTCACACAAGCCCACAAAACAAGACAGTCTAGTTTAGAGATCTCAAAAAGCCTCTGTTTCGACACACGGCACAAAAAAAGCCATTTCTTTTTGAGCTGGTTCAATGCATTCAAGGAGATGTGATTTCCAAAAGGACACAATAAGTGGAAATAATTCTTGTGTTCAGACTGCTCTGGAAAAGAAAGTCATTTTTGTGGCAAACTGGGACATCCATGTTATAAACCTCACATTGTCCTCTTGCAAAATCTACAAAAAAATCTTTTGTCATTCATCATTGGAGTCTGATAAAAAATATATCATTTTTGAAACATGTGACTCATGTTCCTCAACATGACATTAATGAAAAAAATATCTTTGTCCTTTCAGATAACAGTTTTTAACGCAGTAATCTATCTAAAGTGAAACCCATCCGCAACAAGAGTCAGACTCACTGATGTAGAAGTCAGACTCATTGATGTAATCCTTTTCTTTTTACCATGTTAGACACAAACAGAGAAAGACAGAGAGACAGCTTCTGTCTTCTGATGTCACCATTGCTGACATAAACTGGTCAATGCTGAATTTTAACATTGCCTCTCGGCAGTCGGTTGACATGTATGTCAGGTTGTGATGGAGGAGGCATCCATCTATTTCAAATCGAATGTCTCCAGCTCCAACTGCAGAGAGCTCAAAATAACCATTATGTGACACACGTGACTCATGCATGTGGTGAGACGAATTCTTTCTTACATTAGTTAATGTAGTTTTGAGGAAATTCTCTGCAGTTTTGCCACTTTTGCGCAGATACTGTATTTCAGTGCAACAAACTGTATTATACAGTGAGCACCAATCCACGTAACCAGCTGCTAAATGTGCTGAGATAGCACTGCGTCGTGAATATTCAAATGAAGTCAGTCATTTTCTCAGCACAAAGACACCTTCTTTCTATGCGAATTAAGCTCATTATAGATATGTATTGCTCGTAAAATTCAGCCCTATTTTCCCAATGCAATTAATGTCACACTATTTCCGCCTGCAGAAAGCAGTGGAAAATTTTATTTTATTCAAGAGATGTCTATTTACATTTTCTATTGATTTTAAGCAGATTCAGGTGTCTGGATCGCAGTGATGCTGTACTGTTCCAGTATATTATGCCAGATCACGGCAGCCATGGCATTCTCCACACACAAACCGGTACTGTTGAGAAAAGAAAGGATCCCTCATCCAAAACACAAATCAATAACACCCTCCTGCTGTGTCATGGTGCCTGAGTGATTCAGCTTAATGTTTTATTAATGTAGAACTGTTTAGCAGACCCCCTGACCGTGAATGGACACCAAGAACCTATTAAACTCACATACTCCAGCACCATATCTGTTCAACACAATTTGTAAGTTTAAAATTGTGAAGTAATGAGACTAAACTTGCAAGGGAATATTGAATAGATATTGTGCTCGAATTTGTAATGCTGTAGGGTTAAAATGATTGGAGTATTTATTTTGGGTTTTCCATGAAACAAACAAACAAACAAAAAAATTTATATACTGCACTGTATTGCATTAATTTCAGATATTTCAGCAAAAAGTGGACACAGGATTTTACTTACAGGCTCCAAAAATAACAAAAGCACCATAAAGGTATCATAAAAGTAGTATAGGCTATATATTCCTGAAGCCATATAATAATTTTATGTGAGGAGTTAAAATCACTTTCCTTAAATCAAGCATTAAATCAAGATCTCAAAAATAATATAATATAATATGATATGATAGATTGTTCTGCACTCAGAGGCAATGTCACAAGACCAGGTTTCCAGTATTGCAGCACAATCTGTCCAGTGAAGTTTCCTGTACAACACTGATGTGTAACTCTCTGACAGCATAAACTTTCAGCACTGCATCCACACTGAAATCTTCCACCACATCACATACATTTAATTGCTTTTCAGCCTCGGGCATCTTGTATGAGGATATCACTGTTGACATTTATTTTGACAGGCTCAGAGTGTTATGCCATAACATTATGAAGCAACACTTACTAAATAATTAGAAATTTGTCATGGACTGCACACATGTAGGAAGCATCTTCAACCACATTTCTGTATTTTGACAAGTAGAAAGAAACGATGAGTGATTTACTGCAATCCCTCTTGTGTTTACTGGGAAAGATCATTCTTCTATGGTATTGATGGATAGCACAGTATACTCTAATGGTCACGGGGTCAGATACAGCAGCCAATAAATTTGAAGAGCACTTAAATGGAGTGCTGGGACAGCCAGTAAAACACACCCATATGCTGCCCACATCAGTCATTTTTATACCCTATAGTCTTGGTGCTTTTTAACCTTTCTGAATTATTCCTGCTTCCTCTTGGCTGGAATATTATCATTGCATCTATACGCCACTCTGTAAGTGATAGGAACATGTTAGGTCATTCATTTAAGTGAAAACTAAATCAAAGATTAGCCAGAGATCTCTAGACAGATGGGAAGAATCTGATGGTCTTTGTAGAAAACAGTACAATTATTTCTCAGTTTCTAAAAGAAGCAGAGCCAGGTCTGAAAAATGAAGCGATTATTAGATGAGTTATTCATATTATTTACACAGTACTCAAAGGTATTTCGAAGGATACCATGATATTAGTATGGTAAGGCTGAAAATACTTTCAAAACCCATAATTCAAATTTAAACATGGATAAAAAACAAAACAAGAAACATCGGCTTTAAAAAGCAAAACAAAGAAACATTATGAAGTACAATTTATAAATGATAAAAAAAACAAAAACGTTTTTAGATGTGTGTGTTTTATATAATTTTTTTTAATGAATATAGAATATTATAAAAAAAGTGTTCAATTGAGAGCCAAATGACTAATAAATATATATTCACACTACAATTCAACGGGTCACAGGCAGTAATTTGTTAATAATTTTATTAGTTTTGTTTGGATTAGATTGATTAAAATTGACAGTAAAGACATTTATAATGTTACAAAGTATTTATTTCAAATAAATGTATCATGTTTAAATGTATCAATGTTTCCACAAAAATATTAAAATATTATTTTCAGCTAAATTGAAATATATGAAATATAATATATTTAATACATTTCAGTTCGGCTTCTATGACATAAGTTGATTTGGTGAATATTGGCATGTAACAGTGACTAGATTTTACTGAAATTATACTCAAATTGAGTCCAAAATACACTTACATCTCTGTTCCTCAATTACCTCCAGATTCTGTCACAGTTTGTTTTCTTCATAATGAACAACTGTTTTGCTCAAACCACTGACGGTCTTACAGGCTTATTAGCTTTAAATTCATCCATGCTGCAATGACGGACCTGTGGGAGGATTGCTCATTGATTTTTATAGGCGTAAGTGATCCACAGACACGTTCCTATTTCATGATACAATATGGCTGCATGTGGGAGGCTTGTACTCCCTGCTTGTTGTCCTCTCTCTTAACAATTTTATCCATGCGCTTCTTGTGAATATCTTTGATGTGAATACCCACTGCACTGGTGCAGCCCATACCTGAGGCTGTTTATGGTGTAATTATGAAGCTGTCCTTTGACAGGCTTGGAACTAATTATGTGGTGGCAGTGATATAAAGTGTATTACTAGTTGGCTTACTGAAAGGAGCATATAAACTCTTGGTTATTAAGGGTGGAAGTGTATTTTGGGTTTGTATCTTATTACACTGTATATATAATTTACATACACCCACATATACATAGCATAGAAAAACCCTAAGCAGGTTTATTAATATGTGGACTTTCACTATAAAATTCTGTCTAAGATTATTCAAATGAAACCATCAACAGCTGATTGACCACACAGACCTGTTGCCATGACACACCCATGGCCTATGAGTATTAATAATGCTCCCAAATGCTTCTGCATTCAATCCTCCCATATTTAAAACTCTTCGCCTCTGTTCTAAATGTCAGTGATAATTCACGTAACAGCTGATGCTGTTTATTCACTTACGACTTAAGCCTTTAAAAAACAGCGAGAGAACAACAAACACTTGCAGGTACTTAGCATCGTTTGAGCCACATCAGCAGCTGAAACAGATGCTGGGTAAATGAAGATAAAACCAGACGCAGCTGAGAACAGGGTTTGTAATGGGTGATCAACGGCTGGATTTGCACAAGGTACTGCTCTGAGACCCACAGTCAGCTCAGTAATTGGTGCAGAACAAAGTACCTTTTGCAAGCGCATCCAGCTAATTGAATGGAAACGAGGAGCATATGGTACCTGATAGTGCTGTACTCTATGAAGTATTGTTTTGATGATGCATGCCACTTCATTGCACAATAGTTTGGCGAGCAGAAGATTCCCTAGATAAACACCTTTCTGAGGTTTTGTGTTTTCATTCTGAGATTTCTGACATGTGCAAAAGCATTTTCCCCCGTCTATGTCCTTGTGACACACCATTCCTATTGAAAATAACTGATGAAAGCAGCATTTCCTGATGTAAACAGAACATCTAGGCACCCTAATAGAACAACTATTGCGGTTATTTTCACAGTAATTCCACTGAAGAACCATTTTAGATCCCCAAAAGACCTTTCAGTGAACAGTTCTTAAAAGAACCATTTTTCTCACTATGAAGAACACTTTAAGAATCTAAAGAATCATTTTCCACTATAAACTGTGCTCCGGAGATGGTAAAGGTTCTTCATCAAACCATAAATTGCAATAAAGGACCTTTATTTTAAGAGAGTAGTGCTTTTCACACTACATGTTGTTTCAAAGCAGCTTCACAGAAAATAATGCATTAATATCTTAAGCATTTAAAATGTCAAGGTTTTCTCTGAAAAAAAAAATACTTAAATGTCTGTCTGAAAAATCGAATATAGGCATATATGGAGTACTTTTATGATGCTTCAGTTGTGCTTTTGTTTGCCATTGTGGAGCATGTAGTTTAATTATGTTTGCAAGGAAACCCAGAATATTGTTTATAAAATCACCTTTTGTCATATCCTCGTGGGGAGTGCTCTGTCTCAAAGTCCTTTCCCAATAGTGCACTCTTCTCCTTTCACTTTATGTCTGTTTGCAAGTTGTTCTGTCCAAACAGACATATAACTTATAAAAAAAAATAAAAAAAATAAAAAAAAAAATTAAATAAAATAAAGTCACCTTTTGTGCTCCAATGAAGAAAGAAAATCACATTGAATTATATGAATGCAAGTAATATTTAATTTTTAGGTGAACTATTGCTTTAAAAAATAAAAATTAAATAACACAAAATTATTAATTTGTGCAAATATAAATTTAACATTTCATATTTATTTTACAATTATTTAATAAATACATCAAATAATTTGTCTATCTTGGATTTGTTTAAGTTTAACTTTTATTTTAACTAATAAAAAAGTATATATTTTTAAGATTTTTAAGTCATCATCTTTGCTGAAAAAATAAAATAAAGTTTGAATATTTGCATAAATGGTGTACGTTGGTGTAGTGTGGCATTATAAATAAGAAGAAAAGATTATGAAGTGGCAAATGTAGGACCATTAACACCATCCTACTTCTTAAAGTCCAGTGTTTGAAACCTTTTAGAAGGACAGATGGAATACAGATGACCTTGAAACGAGGTAAAGCCAGACTGCCATTGATGTAGTCCATGATCCTCGTTCCTTTAATTGGTGGCAGGATTAAGTCATTTAGCCCTTAGTAAAGGTCAGCGCTCTCCAAACAGACAGTGGATGAGAAAGGTGAATGAACCCTTAGCCTGCATGAACAAAGACGTATCAGACACTGAGCTGAGAGACATGACCTTTAACTCAGTTACATACGGTGAGAGTGGAAACATGAAGTTTTTTTGCTAGGTTAAATCTCTGTCACAACAAACTTGAGCTAACCTCAGTAAAGTTTGTGGGGAGGTGGGAAGTGTTGAATTCATGAATAGTCCCAGGATGGCAAGGATTGAACAGTTGATGCTTTATTCTTTAGAGTAAAACTGAGAGTGGCAGAGAAAGAGAGTCCTCTGTCTCTGGAGTAATCAGAAAAGATTTACATCAGCCTACCAATCTACAGTCCACTGAAGGAAGGCCTGCTTGCTCTGGGAGTTTCTCGCTTGAGTTACTCCTTATGTGGAAAGTATCTCACAGAAAGAGAGCTGATGCATGTTTTACATGCCAATATGTTGACTCACTCACCTCACGAGGAAGAAAAAACCATGATAAGGTCACAAAATAAGGTCACAAAACAAGAAATGCTAACAAGTTATCATGCATGATTAATCCAAAATATTTAAATGGTTAAAGATTTTTTGCATCAATGCATCTCGTTTTAACACACACCTAAAAATTCCCTAGCCGAGCACCCGCTTATTGGTAAATGACAGAGAAGGGCCCTCTTTATGGGTAGCCTAATTTATTTATAAATCCAACCCTCACGGGACATTTAACAAAAGACATTTGCACTCTTTGTATGGTGAAATCTAATTATCATCAAAGCTGAATAGGTGAACAATCATCCACAAGCAAAACACTGTCATTCACGTTAATGCAAACATTAGCAAGGTCAGTTTGCATTTCTAGTGAGCTCTAATGCAGTGTGAGAATATAAAATGAGTATCATCCACATAAATTGCACAACCTGATAATTATACAAAGGACAATTATTTAGTTTTTGATTGATAAAAGGACCTTTGTTGATGTGTTAATGTCAAAAATTATACAGTAAAGCATTATAATTGATTTACGGCCCTAGTTAACTCTAAAACTAACTGGAACCCCCCCGTAAAGTTCTATAAAATATACTACAAATTCTATTAAATATATAATGCTATACTGTAAAATCTAATAAGTTGGGCTTACTTAAAAAAAGTTTGCAAACTGATTGCCTTGAAAAAACTAAGTAAAGTGAAATAGGAATAGTATGTTGTACTGACAACTGCGAGTTAGTAAGTATAGTTAACTTACACAAGAGTTCTAGTAACTAAAAAAGAGACTGTAGGGGGTACTTGATCCTTTCATTTAGGTTTACTCACGACTTAGAATAGCTACTCACTGACTCCCAGAATGCATTGCGCAGAATAAATTATGCAGTTGCTTTGTTTTACAGTTGTTGTTTTTATTTGCCAATTTTATTTGCTGTCTTGTGTCAGTAGTAGCACAACAAAAAGAGCAAATAAAATGGCTATTGTACAATTAATGAAAATAAATTAAACTTAATTGTTACCATTGTTGTGATTCACGTGATGAATGTTTAAGTCTGTGTGTGACTTCAGCATATTACCACACACTATTTAAGGATTATATAAAAAGCATATCAAGGTATTTATGAAAATAAAATCTCAAAAATGTCATTAAACACACACAGAAAAATGCTTTAATTAAAAAAATAGCTCATTTTATAAAAGCAACCTATTTTGACTTCTCTTTGAAATCAAATAACTCTGATTTCATGATGCATTGCTGCATTAACAGAGAGTAAATTACAGCAACATAAATGAAGTTTCAAGTGCCCAACCAAAGGGAACGCTAATCACTATAATGGTGAGCTAAAAAAAAAAAAAAAAAAACGGCAATTAGCAACATATTAGTGCACTGCCGCCTCTCACTGGTTTGTTAATGTCATTGGTTCCTTTGTGGCTACTTGAATATTTTAAGTACGTGTCACTCAAAACAGTAAGTAAATTGTTTTATTTGCCTTGAAAGTAGCTGAAACTTAATAAAACCTTGTAAGTACAACAACTAAGTAAAGATAACTAATTAAATCTAAGTAAGGTAAACTATTGGATTTTACAGTGTAGCATTACATTCTAAACATTGCCATGTGGCTTAACAATCCAGAATATAAACAGTTATTGCTTGAAAGGAGATAAACTGTCATGTTTACATCATAAAATAAGGGTTGTTCATAACAGTCTTTCAACAAGAAACTTTTCCAGCAACTTCCTGTCAATGTTATTTGTCTGTAATTGACTTGAAGTTTATTTTACTCAGAGCAAGCTGCAAGAACAGTTTCATCTGTCACGAAAACCTGCGAGTGGCTTATTCCCTCTGACACCCTGACAGGAGGAAGACTATAATGACAGTCTAGACACTGTGGAAGAGTATTGGGTCTTTGTGAGAAGGCAGACCCTCCACGGGGAATGAGAGAGAGACTGGAGCTACAAACAAGCTCAACAAGAGATCTCTCATTTCCAGCCTCTATTTGAAGGATTGATAACTGTCAGTTCACCCAGAAATAAAAATGTACTCACCCTCAGGCCTTCCAAGATGTAGATGAGTTTGTTTCTTCATCTGAACAGACTTGGAGAAATGCTTCTTAGCATTACATCACTCGCTCACCAGTGGATGGGTGCCGTCAGAATGAGAGTCCAAACAGCTGATAGAAACAACACAATATTCCACAGTAATATTATGAATTACTGTTACAATTATAATAACTATTTTGTATTTTAAAATGTAATTTATTTCTGTGATGGCAAAGCTGAATTTTCAGCAGCCATAATTTCCAGTGTCACATGATCCTTCGAAATCATTCTATCTATATGCTGATTTGGTGCGGAAGACCCCACTTTGTATCAGAGAGTTTTGTATGGTCCTAATACTATCACATTCACTGTATTGTGAAAGCATGAGGCTCATTGGCCTGTGAGTATTGGCCAGATCTCTGAGCAACATACAGTCACTGAGCACCGAGCCTTCTAATTATCCTGACAGACAAAATGCTGTCACAATCAATTCCATTATCAGTCAGCAAGAACGTGCTGCAGATCATTCACGCTCCACCCAGCGGAAGAGAGGCCATCTTCATTAACACAAAACAGCACACTGTTCGTTAGGTGAGACACGTTTACGCAGCAAATTGAGCAGCGGCGTGCCTGCGGGGGTCGACAGTAGAGGTTGTTAAAAGCTTCGAGCATGTCTGAACTCCCAATGCAGGCAAAAGTCAGTGCACATTGTGGGCCTCTTTAGATCGTAATACAAAAAAAGCTGCAGGGCATTTTCTCTAAGAGCCGACCAGAATCTGCTTCAGATAATGATCTCAGGCCTCATCAAGAGTAGGAGATTCAAGCAACATGATGCAAATCACTGAAATCACGTCCTTTGTTTTGAGAACAGGGTGTCATTGACTTTTCTTTCAACACTGTAGGGGAGAGCAGATACAATTGTTATTACTTTTTGCTCTTAAAAAAGGCATAAACCTTTGAAACTTTGCCACAAACATCTTTCACATATCAGTATTGATTTCTCAAATATCAATAACTTAACTGAGTGAGATACATTTAAGGATACAACGTTGGTTTTACATTTATAACTCCCATGCTGTAATGGAACAATAATTTTGAAAATTGTCTGAAAATTGTCTTTACTTTTTTTTTTTTTTCAGAAAATGTTTGGCATAAACTTTTAAAATATTTCCTCACACATATTAGCATATCAAAAATAATAGTACAATAAATAAACAAACATCAATAACATAACAGTCAGATACATTAAAAATTTTATAAAATATATTCCATATATATATATATATCTATATAATATATAATATATATATCTATATATATATATATAGATATATATATATATATCCATGTCGATTAATATTATATGCATAAGGTACTCTAATATTACAATAATATATATTTTTAAGCTTTTGTGTCTTGTACATGTAAGAGGATTTACACTGGAATGTGACCTTGAGATAATTTTAGCTAGAAATATTACAATTAGTTACGATTAAAGTTCCAGCAACATGCAGAATGCAAATTAAACACAAAATAATCTAATAATGTAATAATCCCAAAGACAAATGTCTCTTGAGTGAAAAATAAACCTAGAATAATGGTCAGGCCTATTCTAAAATTGGCTTCTGTCATCTTTTTGTGCCTTTCAACCTTCTTTTAAATTCTCCGCAGCTTCTTTTCTGGAACAAATGTCATGCACACACTAATTCATGCGTAAATCGTAAAAGAAAATTACACAGATGTTTTTTGTTGCTAACACATGCTCTGCCATCTGCAGTTATGTCTGCTTAAAGTATTACCAGTGTAATCATGAATGAAATATCAACACATGGTTCATATGTTGATCTCTAAATAAGCCTCTTTAGATCAGGGTGTGTCTGCCTGGAAGCAGGTTCAAGCCAAGTTACATTTTACACTAACTTTTTTTGGTGCATATGCGTTCAATTTACTGAAAAAAAAAAAAAAAAAATAGAAATACTATAGAAAACAATTGGCCTAAGACAAACATTAGCAAAAAACAAAACAAACAAAAAAAATGCATTTATTTTAATGAAAGAATGCATACAATACAATATGCGTTTATTTTTAGTCCAAAATACTTTTACTATGGCTTCAAAAATCACAAAAATAATCACTCGTGGAAATGTTCAGGAACCTGAATCATAATTCCTTATGAATGCCATTCCTGTGTCATATTGACTATTACTAGCTGATGTGTCTGCTCTGTATTCACAATGTGACTGAAAAGTGAATGTAATTTCTTGGATGGATTATGACTGACAGACAGGAATGAGTGGCACACATCTTATCTTCACTGCGCTGGCGACAGAGAGCTACTGACACACTGGATTTTGCACAAGAGCCACTGATACATTCTTAATGGTTTTTTGTTTAATTCGAGTCAGGCTTGGCTGGTCGGGTGCAGCAGATAATGGCAAATTGCAGACATTCTTAATAGATTTATAGAGTTCTGATTTCAGGGAATTCAAATTCATTAACTTGAACACCGTCTTTCGCATCAGCCTCCGATGAGAATGAGGGTGAGGAAGGAAAAAAAAAAAAAAAAAAACAATAAACGTAGATGCTCATTACATAATCAGACCATCGCGAATACCCTGAATAATTGAATTACAATTAAACGTACTAATCATTGTGATTATGGCAATTTTGTCATCTAAATGAGGGCTGTCATTGTAATTACATCCATATTGTGAGGCATTCTAGGAGTGTTTCCTTAGGACGGTTGCACAGATGTCTGCAAAGTTGTCTGTAGTTCTTGCAGAAATATAATCAGTCTAATCTAATCAAATCAAAAGAATGATATATGTTGGGAGCAGCAGGGAAGAATTTATATAAGCCCCTGAATTTAAATGTAAATGGGACAAATCCGTGCAAAACAAAGAAGGTGTATGAGTCAAATAATAAGACAGTTTATTTCCTCCTGGAACTGTGCACTGTGTTGGGTGAGAAATGAAAGTATTGTTTTCTTTATCATCGCCATTATTTCACAGGCTTCAAAATTAAACCTCCTCCCTGTTTGGCTTCTGCTGTTTTAAAGAGAATAAATGGAGGAAAGTTTCTCTGAAAAAATAAAATGTATTCTTAATTATCCATCCTCGGAGTGCAGTGCACAAGCAAATGCTATATTTTTTTTCTCTCTCTCTCTCTTAAAGGAGCCATTTTCTACATTTTTGTAGCATATTATAGCAATTCATATTCAGTCACATTAAAATATTACCTCAAGGTTTCTTTATTGTACCTAATGACACCAGTAATTTAGTTTTTGCATATTTTCCCATCACTAAAACTGAATTGGACTTGACCCTTTTCTAAAAAAAAAAAAAAAATTCATGACAATTTCTCACTCACTCTCTCAGCTTTAGATTTAAAAGGTGTCTCTCTCTTTTTTTTTCTGTTTTTTTTTTTTTTTTTTTTTTTTTTCTACTGTGCCTTTAAGAATGATCCAAATGTCATATGAAATGAGGTTTATCGTTACAAAAATAATACAGTTTGCCAATGGGGTAAATGTTTTCAGGATTAGAATCAGAAAGAGCTTTATTGCCAGGTATGTTTACACATAAGAGGAATTTGTTTTTGTGATAGAAGCTTCCACACCACAAACAGATCACCAGTGACAAGACACAGATAATAAAAATAGAATAATTAAATAGGAAATAACAATACACAACAAATATTAAAAAAAAAATATTACACAACATACAAATAGAAAATAGATGCCATTTATGTGTACAGGTATGCTATGTACAAATGCAAGGAATGTGAATAAGAAGTATGGTGTGTTAAATAAATAATGTTGTGTATAACACATTTATTGCCAATTTAACTGTTCATGAGATAGATTGCCTGAGGGAAGAAACTGTTCTTATGCCTGGCTGTTCTGGTGCTCAGTGGTCTGTAGCGCCAGCCAGACGGCAACAGTTCAAAGAGGAAGTGGTCTGGGTGTGAGGGGTCCAGAATGATTTTGCTGGCTCTTTTACTCATCTGGATGATTGCAGTTCTTGGAGAGTGGGGAGGGTTGTACCAGTGATTCGCTCAGCAGTCCGAACTATCCGCTGCAATCTTCTAAGGTCTGATTTGGTAGCTGAGCTGAACCAGACAGTTATTCAAGTATTCAGTGACTGCAGAGTACAACTGTATCAGCATTAGGGCTTGCATAACTAGTCGAGTAGTCGAGTGTGATCGATTACTTCAAACACTAGTCGGAGCTGTCGGAAACAATTAACTACTCGAGCATTAACCATAATGCATGCCACAGAGTTTGCAAGTACGACGTGAAATTTTAGGATTACAATATTGCGTGTGTAGCTGTTACTTTCTATGTCTTTTATCTATGTTGCATGTGAAAATAAAATAAGTAATGTAATAATTAGGGGTGTGCCAAAAGCAGAATACCTTATTCAGAATGGCACGGATAATGGCTTCAAAAACGAATAACGGACAAGGAATAATTCTGCTTGAATATTCGGCTGAGGCTGGCACAGCCTGGTGTTAGCCTATGATATGATACGAATGAATGGAATAAGAACAGCGCGCTCACGAATCAACCAGCTGCTTTGCACGTCTCAGTCTCTCAAAAACCAAACCAGTTCTCTCTCAAGAGTAGGCTAATAATCAACTTAGATACAGATACATTATCTATTTGGCCTGCATGTTTGCATCTTTATCTTTTGCTGGTTTGCGTGGCACACGCACATTTGTTTATTGAAGGAAAAAAAAGAGACTTTCTTAAAGAGTTCTGCGTAATGAAAATGTCGTGATGAGTGAGTGTTGAAGGTCGAGCTGAATAGAATCCTCACATAAGCCCCTGGTCTGTCAGATGTTGCAGGATGTAGTGCAGTCCCATGTTGACTGCATCATCCACGGACCTGTTTGCTCAGTAAGCACACTGCAGGGGGTCCAGCAAGGGTCCAGTGATGCCCTTCAGGTGGGCCAGCAACAGTCTTTAAGAATTACTTCTTGACCACAGATATTAAAGCCACAGGTCAGTAATCATTAAGTCCTGTGATTTGGGGTTTCTTGGGTTGTGAGAGGTGTTAATAGATCCAAGAAGAAAAATGGTCAGAATGGGTGTGGGGGTGTGAGACAGGGTTTTTCAAACCTGCAGTAGAACTAATTTAAATCGTAGGCTAGTTGTTGATTCACCTCAGTGCTGCAGGATGGGGTCCTGTATTTGGTGATTTCTTTAAATCCTTTCCACACTGATGCAGGTTCGTTGGCTGAAAACAGATTTCTCAGCTTTTTGGAGTAGTTTCTCTTGGCCACTCTGATCTCCTTTGTCAGTGTGTTTTTGGCATGTTTATACAAGACTCTGTCCCCACTCCTCTAGGCATCTTCTCTGGCCTGACGGAGCTGTCTGTGTTTTTGCAGTGAACCATGGTTTGTCAGTTGTTGTAAGTTAAATGATTTTTGTAGGAATGCACGTCTTCACAAAAACTGATGGTCCTGTGGACAGTCGAAAACTGAGGTTACAGTCGGTGGCAGCAGCTTCAAAAACACTCCAATCTGTGCAATCGAAGTATGCTTTTTTATTCCATTTTTTTTTATTAGTTTATTTTTTTTTTAGACGTTGATTTTAGTTTTTTGTAGGATTTCAGTTTCTGGTAGGACATGTCTGTTTTTTGCCAGTTCATGTGAGAGATTTGCTTTATTAAATTCCCAGAGAATGATTATAACAGAGTCCTGCTTCATTCAGCCAGGTTTCTGTGAAACACAGAGCAACAGGGTTTGAAAAGTCCTTATTTATTCGGGAGAGCAGAAGAAGTTTGTCCCTGGTGAAAATGATCATGGGAATATAGCTAAAACAGGACAAACAAAACTTAACAGTAAAACATTAACACAACTGTGGGTGAACACCTCCACACCAGAGTAGAACCACCATCTTGTTCAGTTTTATAAAGGATGTTTAGTTATTTTAAAGGGACAATAAGACAAAAAAAGTGATTAGCAAAATTATTTTTTAAACAAAAAGGATGCTAAAAAATACTATTTTAGTATCACTGAGATACTGTTATAGTTTTTATTAATATTTTGAATCACATTTTATTTTATATTTTCTGTTTTCATTATAATTTTAGTTAAAGTTTAATTATTTTGTCGTGCAGTTTTTATCTTTTATTTTGTTTTAGTTTGACTTATTTTAGTACATCAGGTTAAACTAAATTAAAATTAGAAATGTTGTCTTGGCAACTAGCTGAAATATAAAAAGTTTTTTGAATTTGATTTTTTATTTTTATATTTTATTTCTTTTTTTTTATTTTTTCAAGAAACAGTTTTTTATGGTTTTTGTTTTAGTTTATAATAACCCTGATACTTAGATACAGATACTAGATGCAGTTTTTCATAGGTATATTAAAGTTCATCAGTCTCTCAAGTAAGTGCTACAGATCAAATACTGCATGCATGCAGAGTAAATATTGAGTGACTGCTGGAGATGTGCTTGCAAATATCACACACAGGTCACTCAAAATCAGCTTGTTTGTTTGTGTTCTGAATATGGCACTCTCACCATGAAAAGAGCATCATCTCAAATGAAATTTAATTTCTGTCACACACATACAAAACAAAGATTATTGGAGCATGTTTTACAAGAAAAGTGAGAAATTGTTAAATTTTTTCCAATTTGCATGATTTTACCCTATTAACTATTTATTAAAATTAACTATTTATTAAAGTTAACTGTTTATCATATTGTTCCAAACATAAAACTAAAATATTATTTTTTTAAAAATATATCTTGAAATAAATATTCAAGAATGTTCATATGCCTTTATCGACTGCTTGATATACATAGTCAAAGTTTAACGTTTTTGTAGTTACATTTTAATACGGTGGCCTTTGTTGCCCTCAGCTACCTCTCCTGAACTGAATTAATGCCACACCGCTTAAACTCCAAATAAAACCATGAAATTTCAGTTAAAGAATATAAGGGATGCTACACTCCCTTCAGCCAGAAATGAGCCGGATTGCATCGCATGGTCCTCTTATGAGGACGTTTCATGCTGAAGCCATTTAAGTGTGACCGAATTTAAAAAGAAACTCTGCTGTGACCAGTCTTCCATTAGGCTGCTTTCGGATTTCCAATAAAGGCTTCTAAATGTTTCAGCATTGGCTGATTCTGGGACATAATCACTGACTTTAATTAAAAGCTGTGAATGTGCATCGACGTGCACACACATTGAGCCTGCGGAAAAGCTATTTAAAAATCCTAATGGAATTCATCATTTCCTTCATTTGCAAATGGCTCCAACATGGGATGAGCAGCTTTGCGTGAACACTTCATCATTCTGTGTGATTGTTTGACAACAGGCCTCTGACTTCTGTTAGCTGAACCACCAGCGGACTGCATGGAATGCAGATGCTTGCCAGTGATTCTATACAAGCAGCATGGCCAGTTATAAACTGTTCACTGTCACTGAATCGACAAATCCATCTGTGGAGTCTGGGATGTAGAACCAAATGTTGAGTTATAGGACTAAAAATCCCAGGTTAAAGTCATCTTTCGCCTGGAGTAACAGCATTTCCTGCTTAACCATTTAATGGTATAAAATTAATTACATTTTATGGCAAACTAGGATTTAAAAAAATGGGGTTGATATGATTTTAGAATGTTTTTGAAAGAAGTCTCTTATGCCTACCAAGACTGCATTTACATGATCAAAAACACAGTAAAACAGATATATTGTGAATTATTGTTACAATTTTAAATAGCTTGTATATATTTTAAGTTTTTGAATTTACTCTGTGACTGTAAAACTGAATTTCCAGCATCATTTCTCCAGTCTTCAGTGTCACATGATCGCTCAGAAATCATTATAAAATGCTGATTTGCTGCTCTAAAACATTTATTTAATTTCGTAATATTTTTGGTAAAAACCAGGATACATTTCAGTAATTACTGATAATTAGAAAGTTCAAAGAACTGCATAACATTTCTTATTTCATACATATAAAAATTATAATGTGAACAAAAAAAAAAAAAAAAAAATTGCCAATTACCAAACTACTTACCAAAACTAATCAAAACTATCTGTTGCTTTTACTGTAAACCTTGGTTGTGCATTTTGCTGGATAAACCCTCAATGCATACAACCATAATTTATATAAAATTTGCCTCACAAGCATGCTGCCACCCCTTGATAACTGAATCCAATGGAGTTGGTACTGCCTCAAATGACAATGGCAAAGTTTGGTCTATTATGAAAAACCTGTCCTTACCAATGAGGTGTATTTATTTATCATTTATCATACATCTTACTGTATCCATCACAAATTCCCTAGTACAACATTATGGACATAAAAACACACAAATAACCCTGACAGGTGACCTTCTTTCATTTGATATCCGAAAGGGAAAATAAATCAAATCCAAATTACAGTGTGATTGGGCTCTCGAGGGACAGCTGCCCTTGTGTTGTGTTTATAGTCATGAAGTCACTGTCCATGTGAGAGGATGATAAAAGATCAGGGCCAGAGGAGTCCATAAAATATGAAAGCATGCTGTGCACTTCACACACATTTATGGAAATACATTCAACAGACCAAACCCACACAGATTTACACCCGTGTGACATTGCAAATGCTGTAAATGATGTACCTGTAACACAAATTGAAGCCACATTTTCCCTGACAGCGGTTTCAGTGCTGGAGGTCACAGGTCACTGGCCTGTAGGCGTTTCTGCCACTGGACACACAACTGACCAAAGCTTTTGAAAACCTGATCACAAATGAGATGTACTGCCAGTGAAAACAAGATGTCATTATGTCAGTTCATTTCCTTGATGAATACTTTGCAGGGGGAAACATTTGTATATACAGTAGATAGCAGGAGTGCATAATGTATCATATAATGAACAAGATGATTATCAATGCATGAGTCAAACTCACGCAGATTGTTAACAATTTCTGGCTGGCATGTTATTGGGTTTTGTATTATATCCCTGCATGTGGGGAGAGACAAATCATATAGAACAGCGAAATCGCTCAGCAACTTGAACTTCTCCATCTGGCTGATGCTCGACTGCAGTATCTCACAGGAGACGGCTCACATCAGCTCCAGCATCTGCACTCCTATTGGTAGTCACCACACCGCATCACTGCTCATTTGCATAATGTTATCATTTCAAGTAGCTGGGCCCCCCCACTTAATGTTGCTGACATTTCTTAAAGGACAAACAAAAATACATGTAGTCATCAGTGTTAAGGCCTGTTCACACTAAGAACGATAACTATAAAGATAATGACAACAATAACTATATTAGCATCCACACCAGCGCACGATAACATTCTGTTTATTATAAATGCATGCTGCAGTTTTGTTGTCCGCCACTTTAACTGCTTGAGCTCTTTAAAGCAGAATGGATTCTGATTGGCCGTTGCTGTTTTTATCATTCATCAGCTAGAATTTTTTTTTTTTTTCTGAAAGTGATCACAACAATATCATTCCTCTACGCAGTTATAGTGGTGTTAGTTGTGGTGTGAACTTTGCTATTCTTTCATTTAGAATGATTTTTAAAACTATTTCTTTATTGTTTTTTTTTGTAAGTGATAGGTCCTTGTTTTGAACAGGCCTAATACTATGTTAGTATTATTAGTATATTATTATATTATTTAAAATAATGATATTTATTATAATTATATGAATAATAATTATTATATTATGTATTAATATTTTTACATTTTTTTTTCAGTTTTTTTCAGTTTTTTTTTTTTAATTTTAGTAATTTTGGGCTTTTGCTATTTTTATTATTTTAAAAATATTCATATTATGATTGAATTTATTTTTATTTCAGTTTTAGTTCTATTAAAATTTTTGCATTTCTAATTCATTGTTTATCTAATATTTATATTCTATTTTATTTCAGCTTTATTTCAGTCTTACAATATTTGTTATCATTTTTCATTTAAGCTAACTATAACAATACTGGTAATGATTTTTCATTTCCAAAACTAGGTTAAGCAATTCACCAAATTAAACTACTGTACAACTGTTTATTTTCTGTATTTAAAGTATTATAATAACCCTAACTGACAAAAAAAAAAAAAAAAATTATTTCTTATAATAACTTATTTCTATTGAGCACTGAAGCTCAATGTATCTGCAGGACGTGTACGAAAGGCCACAGCTCCAATGCCACTGACTTCCCTTTTGGGTGGTACTGTAGGTTATCAAATTTCCTAGATCCTGTGACTAGTGGTCTGTCCTTGTTTTGGAACATTGTGGAGGTCCTTTTGAAGAGACTTGGTTATTTGAAATTCAGTAGATGTTTTAAAACCTGCACCTTTTGTGCTGCGAGGTCAGGTTCTTCCCGCTTTGCAACCACCATCTGTGCACTTGATTTGAACACAGACAGATAATGCTTTATATAAGAGATATATTTATTTATATATTTTTTCTTTCTTATTTTTTCTATAAAAATTTTTTAAGTATTTTGTGTGTTATTAATGTTGAGTGAGCTTGATGATGAATTTCAAAGTCCCAGAACTGTGAGATGAAGCTGTAGAACATATCAGTGAGGAATCGGCGAGGATTGTGTGGAGTATTGCAATTGAAAGTCAGGGCTGCTGTGAACACAGTGGGCTCGGCTCGCACTGACAGCACAGATGTCGGTCAGATCTGCTAGTCAGGCTAAAACGAAAATGCACTTTGTACTTTTAAAGGAGAAGTTGACCCAAAAATGAAAATGTACTCACCCTCAGTTCATCCAAGATGTAGATGAGTTTGTTTCTTCATTAGAACAGATTTGGAGAAATTTACATCACTTGCTCTGCAGAGGATCCTGTGCAGTGAATGGGTCCCGTCAGAATGAGAGTCCAAACAGCTGATAAAGTCATCACAATAATCCACAAGTAACACATGTAATGCACAAACTGTGCGTTTATAATGACCAAATTCTTCATTAAGTCATTTTTAAATTCAAACTGTTGCTTCCAGCTGAAATATGATTCCCCAATATTGCTTTCTCCAGTGAAAAAGTCATTATATCAGAAGAGAAATATACACAGATAAGCACCATTTACAAGCGAAAACAAAACAGTTCTAACAAATATGTTGGTGGATTGTGATGTGAGAGGAGAACAGGGGATGGACTTTTTCCACTGTAGGAAGCGTTATTTTGGATTATGGACTTGTTTTTTGGATTTGTTTGACAGTTTAAAGTTAAAATGCTCTAATGGTGGATTTGTTTCTTACAAACAACATAGCGTTTCATTTCAGAAGATGTTAATTGATGGACTGGAGTTGTGTCGATTATTTGTGGATTGTTGTGATGTTTTTATAGGACTCTCATTCTGACGGCACCCATTCACCGCAGAGGATCCATGGGTGGGCACAGCTCTGATGAAGAAACAAACTCATCTACATTATGGATGGTCTGAGAGGAAGTCAATTTTCAGGAAAGTTTCATTTCGGGCTGAACTTTCCCTAAGTATTTACTTGAAACAGTTAGTTTAATTGCTTTATAAGGTCTGGATACTGTACATACATCCATAAATCCAAAAAGATGGGAATCTGATGCGCTATTCAAATTGCATCCAGCACAGATTTTGTGGGATTGTTTGCTCTGTTACCTGATTTGCATAATTCCTTCAGAGCACTGGGCACTAAAACAACACAGCCAGCGTACAAATAAACAGCACTATCAGTCGGCACAGTTCATTCCTATTGAATTATCCTCGTGGTTTCTCAAGTGTCAGACTGAAAATCATTCATCTTTGGACAGCGTTCACCATAATTAGCGTTTCTCTCACTCCAGCCTGCCACTTTTTTCTCCAGTGATCTATCATGTAGTGCATGGCCCTGGGTGACAAAACTTGCAGAGAGATTAATTAGTTTGAATGAATCAGTGGGCAAAGGGGTTCAGTGACTCAAAAATTCATTCAGCTGTTCAGTATCTGCTTCCAAGGCAGGAGTGGACAGGAAAGAAACTAAGACAGCAAGAGTTTCAAAGCTTTGTTTTATATACTGTTATACACTCAGTGCTTTGTTTGAATCACTTATTGTCAAATTATGTTCTTAGCAAAAATTGCATACTGAATTCTACTCACTGGTTACAATAATGTTCCCTTTCTCTTGTACTGAAAGATCTTTGAGACCATGAAATAAGTAATTCTTGCACTGCCAAAAGAGCTTAAAATAAGTTTTAATTAGTCTTATATATCTTATATATATATATATATATATATATATATATATATATATATATATATATATTATATATATTTTTTTTTTTTTTTTTTTTTTTTTTTTTTCCAAAGTATACAAAAGTCTTTGAAATTTACTTGAAAAGCAACTCTGTATAAAATACTAAGATGCTATGGATTGGTTACTTCATAAAAGCCTATTTTGCAAAAGATTTCATTCATAAATAAGTTTACAGAGAATTTTTAACATTTCCTGCTGAGCTCAGTGCAGACACAGTTGTTCTTAATCTTATGCTGGGAATCATAATAAAATCCACATAAATTTAACAAGTACATAAATATTCTAACATTCTAACTGTACTTGCCGGTATCCATTCAATGTTTAGCTAATTTGTCCAACCGCTTTCTGAAACGGTCACAGTTAAAGCTTCATTTTATTTTCCTTGATCTAGATACTAACATATTTAAACTAAATATACTATTTCCTAGACAGTATGCTCTGGAAGGGCTCTGCTCTAGTTTTGCCTTTTTTTTTTTAAAGAGAGAACCAAAGAGGTTTTTTTTTTTTTTTTTTTTTTTTTTTTTTGTGCTGAATGGACTATTTTGTTGTATAAATAAACATAACCCAATGCAAATTCATTCCTAATGAGCTGTTCATCTCAGTGGATGAATCCAGAGCATGTTACATCTATTATTCAAATCAGAAGAAAAAAATATGATATATGGCCTCTTATGTGATATAGGGAAAACAAACTTAAAACACAAACACTAAAGCTTTGAATAGTATTAAAGCAACTGTTAAATGGGAGGATATAAGGGAGGATAAGTTTTGAACATACAAACCTTCAAGTAACCAGTCAAAAGTTCAGAATTTATTTATTACAATTTATATGACTAATAACATTAAGATATAATTTTCCAAATAATTATATAAACTGTATTCATATACATTATACAAATATATATATTTTAATAGTGTTAAAAATTTATTTTAAAAATACACACAAAAAAATTGTTTAAACAATGTAGTTCAGATATACACACAGTAAATAATTTCGGATATTGCCTGCAGCCTTTCATCTAGAGTCAGCTTGTCCCATTCCACAAATGGTCATGTTTGGATTTTGATAGAAGAAACTGATCCTAGACCAGCAGCAGTAACAGGCAGCTTCATCAAGCAGTCGAGCGAGCTAATTCTAGCAAAATCTCCTGAGGATGGTTTTTGTCCTATTCATTTTCTCCTCATACTTGGCAAGTCATTTTAGGACAGCACAGTATGTCACTGCCCCCTAATGCCCAGCCCTGGCGCATGACCCTGACATTAGCTCAGCTGTCAGAAACTAAGCAAGAACTAGTTTACTGGAGATGTAATTAGAAGTGCAAAGTTGTGAATGTCTAACTTCCCCAATACTCTGCCCTACATTTAGCACAAGGAGTGAAACTCCTGAGGGTTTTGTAAAGTGAGAGTCATGTCAGTACACTGAGGTGGCAGTCTGATGGTGTCGAGATGGAGTGACTTACACCGTTAATGAGGATGAGAGATCAGGGATGGGAACCTGAAAGCCCTTTGGCACTGTTGCATCTGTTGTAATCATCTCTCTGTCTCTCCCCAATCCCATATGACAATTACCTCCTGCCTTCAAACCAGATTCACTTGTCACCAGTTATGTATTTGAGACCTAGGAAGACAACTAAAAAGACAAAAAGGGAAGGCATGCGTGCATAAGATAATATAGCCACAAAAAAATAAAAATAAATAAAACCCTGGATGCAACATAAAGACACTGTATCAGAGAGAATGAGAGACTCTTGGGATTGTTGCATGGGGAGGCAATTGTTTCACAGCTGGTGCCTGCTTTAGAACAATAATCCAGCTCATAGTCTAGTGTGATTCAGAACAACAGGATTTCTCTAGAATGCCCCACAGGTCCTACAAAAACCCACTAAATCTGCCTTGTTATCATTCTTTACTGGGTGGAACAAACCAGGGCTTTTGCACTTCTATCTGTCCATCCGTCATTCCATTTATCCACATTCTTTCATGTTTACAATTTTCGTTTAAAAATTCAAAATGAAACACGTTTTAAAATGAAAACGATCCTCATCTACACTTATGTTTTCACTGTGTTCTGAAACGTTCTCCGTCCACACTACACAACCGAAAATGCAGGTCACATGACCACTGATGCAGGTACAACAATGAGCATAATGTTATTGTTTACAAGGTTACACAGAGAGAATGTGGGCAGCCATGCCATCGTTTTCAAAAGTCTCCATTATGGTCCGTTTACACTGAAATGCAACCCCAGAGTTTTCAAACTAAAATGAAGTCTGCAGCGTTTTTGAGGGTCGAAAATGCCTGGGTAATGTAAACGACAGACGTAACCATAGCAAAAGTTATGCGTTTTAAAAAGAAAACGCACTAGTGTAAACTTAGCCTTACTCACTCCCATGTTGTTCCAAACCTGTATTATTTTATTTTCTTCTGCAGAAACCAAAACAACATTTTATTAAGAATTGAACATGTTAAATATGCATTTGTCGAGCCTTGGAATGTCTTATAAGTGACATACTTTAATCTGGTGACTGTCAGCCTTAGCCTGCATCCATGAGCAAAGGGTGAACTGGCTTTAAAATGTATTTTTTTAACGTATTTAAGTACTGTTAAGAAGAACATTGTATTCCCAGATGAGTGAACTAGCAACACAAGATGCCGGTTTTCCTTTTAATGGTTTCCTTTTCATCTCAAAGCAAATTAGAGCAAATAAATCTCACAGATAACTTTGTATGCTAATCAGTCCAGCTTGATGTATTCAGCCGTCTCACAATTTGGGTTCTCCACATGAAATTGAAGGTCCACTAGGTGTGTAATTAATATCACATGAAAGTGATTGTGCAGGCTCATACATCACAGAAAAGCCACTGGGTTAGGCAGGTTAATGTGTGCTGTGTCTATTCATCCCACTGAACTGTTTTGAGTTTGTAGATCTTTTAAAACATTTCATCCTAGCTACAATTAAGTAAAATTGTTTGTCTAATAAGCTATTATTTTTTTTTTCTTTTAAAAAAGCAGGCCTTAATTACAAATGAACTTTGAGCATCACAAACTGATATTTCCAAATAGCACACAGTGTGAATAAATTAAGTATCCTTTGTTGATAAACTGATAAACTGTATATATATATACTTGCTGAAAGTGGGTTTCTTTAACATTAAATTAAACTGTTTAAATGCCTTGTGTAGTAGTAACTTGACTAAATTGATTAAGCGCAATAAAATCACGTCAAACTTCTAAAAGCAATATTCTTTTGACATTCAACAAGAATTAGATAAGCAATCAGGTGAGGTGGAAGCACAAGGAAGATAAAACTGTTATATAATCTTATATAATATTCACTTACATTAGCCCCTCTTAACCTCAGTGGCAAACCTAAAAGCAGAAATTTATCTAAATCCAGATTCATATACCAAACACTGAACTCTCAACCTTTTCTCATCTTAAAATGCATAGAATTACATTTTCTCTTCCCATCCAGCCCCATGCTGCGATTTTTGGAATCCCCTGGTCAAATGAATGAAAATTCATGAAGTCTCAATGCAAAATGAAATTTAAAGTATTTTTTTCATGCAGTTCAGTTAATTTGTAACAACTATTCAAGAGTTGAATTGTTGCATAGTTTTAGTTTTATTAAGCAAACAAGCAGCAACTCTATTTCTGAGTGATAAAAAAGGCTGCTTTCATTAATTGTGGTTTAACTTGTGATGTTTTCTAAGAGATCCCTGCGATTCATCCACCCACGACTACGAATGTAATTTTAGTGCAACACTGTATGCAGCTAGAGAAAATAACATCAAGTGAGATTTATGAAGATGCTGCCCACGGCGAGGGCTCCTCGAGTCTGATGAGATAGAAGACCACTTGATGAAGTGTGTTGTCAGAGGAGAGGAATACTAATTGATGATGGGACTAACCGTCAGAGGCGGGATTATGTCCACATGAGACTGTGGATCTTGAATAATTCTCAACCACTGATGAAATTTTCTGGATGTCCCATCACAATCATGCTCTGTGCCGTGAGATCCTGTTAATTACAAGGGAAGATGGTGGTGTTCAAAAACAGTTTGGAGAAAACAAATGTTTGTTTATGAAATAATAATGAAAGGAACATAGTGGTGTTCAAAAACAGTTAGGAGAAAATTAATGATTATTTTTAAAATATTAATGATATATTTCAATTTAGAATTCCAAAGGTTATTCCAAAGAATGAATGAATGAATGAATGAATAAATAAATAATAAATAAAAATTGTAATTTTTTTTGTCAATAAGAAATAAATAAGGAATCGTTAGTTGAGTTATATGTATGTTTTTTATTATTTTTTAAATTTATATAGGTAAATAAAAATGAGTCAAGGAAATAAATTTTAAAAAAGATTATTTTTTCAGCATACACAGACAAGTACTGAATTGCAGTGGATGAACAAATATGCATAAAAAGCAATAAGCTAATTGGAAGTTTTTTTTTTTTCACAAAATTCTACATTCTTCACACCAAATGTTTAATTATTATTATTTTTATTATTATTATTTTTATTATTATATATATATTTTTTTGCTAATTTAATTATACTTTCAGCAATTACAGCTATTCCAGACAAAAATAAGTTTAAAAATTAAATAAATTAAATAATTAAATAATAAATAATAAAAATATTTTAATAATAAAAAATAACAATTAAAATATCATATAAATTATTAGGTCCCCAGTATAATCAACCCCCATGACAAAACGAGAAACAGCCGCCCTGTGAAAGGACACCAGTGGAATGACAATCCCCTCCTTATACGTCTTGCTCCCCTGGCAGTCATGTACTAATGATAACTACAAGATAGAAAGTCTCAGACCAGAATAGTGTTGCAAATGGAACTGCTGGAGTGTGACTCTTGATCTTTTCCCTTTGTAAAGCGAATTCCTTATATGACAGCGCACAGATGAGAACTCATAATCACCAGAGATAGGGGCAATATAGATCAGACAGATCTTGAAGTTGAATCAGGCAGGTTTTGGGTCTATTGACGGCTTGATCTACAGTTTTACACCGGTAATGTCTTGGTAAAGCGTCTCTCTGCAAATGTCAATCGTTCAAATTTCATTTCAGCAGCAGAGTGGTCTCTGTAAATATTAACATTTCTGCAAAAGCCTGCAAAAGTCATGCCGTGAATTAATGTAGGACAAAAGAAATTTATCCAACAGCAATTCTTTGATTGGCAAAAATGAGAAATTTTGCAAACTGATTTAAACAGGCTTTTGCCTTATGCAATGAAAACCAGAGTAAGAATAAAGACCCGCAGGAATCATCGTACAAACGTATCCTTTTTACTTAAGCTTCTCACGTCCGGTTTTTATTCCATGCCTGAAGATTGCTTGAAGCCTACATCAGCCAGGGGAGAAATATGCGGCACCTGAGAGCATCCATGAGTTAAGAATGCTCCAACCACTGCACAGAAATATTAAACTCTATTGGAAACTGTTCAATAATTAAACACATGTACGAAATCTAACCAATCCTGCTGCAAGAGTGATTACTGCTCGCAATTCACACATGGAGGAAAACCACCAGTCCTTCAGAACCATCACTGGCTTATTCATTTATAATGCAAATGGCTTTATTCAACTGAATGAACACATAAACAAACAGATAGAAGAATTCCCTGAGATTTATCGGGACGGGGATCCAAAATAATCCGGTAACTTTTGAGAGAATTGGAATTAGACTGCATGAAAAACCTATTATTGGCAACGAAGATCACGGTGCACTGGCGGGGGACGCAGGTGAAGGTGAAGAAATCCCAGACCGGAACACTGACACGAAGACGACAACACGAATTCCAGCACACACGAACACGGAAAGATAGTGGAGACATAGGATCTGACAACAGACAGAGAGCTGAGTGAGTATATGTCAGTTGAGGATCATGGAGCGAGACAATCAACACACAGGTGACAACAATCAACAAAACGAGCACATGGAGACTAAGTACAAACATTGTACAACAACAAAGCAAAACATGCACGGCATGACACGGAGGAAACAATGGATTTCCTACCGTGACATACTCTGCATAATGATTTCACTTAAGTGTATAGTAATATGTTCTCTATAAAAACACATATTGCTGCATAAGAACTACAAAGATTGTCTGTCTTGCACATGCTTGTTATAATTGTAGTCCATATCTGGCATCTTAAAATTTTTAAAAAGACAGCAACATCAAAATTCACGTTTAAGGTTTGACTGTGTATAATTTATGTTGTACAACAAACCACTTCACGTAATTTTAACAGACCATATGTTATTCATAAATCAAAAAACACTATTTCAAAACCCTTTTGGAAACTCTATAGGGAACCCATGGACCAAAAATAAAAATTTTCCCCCCAGGTTTTAAGACTACAAACTGAGCAGCTCTGTTCACCAATCAGGCTGGGCCCATGCTACTTGATGTACTGAATTAATTGTGAGTCTTGATGACTTTTATAATATATATATATTAGGTATTTGTGTGCAACTTCTACACATTTTGTACATTCGAAAGTGCTCTGAAAAGTACAAAGTGTTTGGATTTACAGCATCTAAAATGTAAAAGTATTGACATTTGCACAACATATGCACAACGTTTGGGTTTGGTTATTTTTTTTTCTGTTTTCTAATGAAGTTATTATTATTACATTTTTATGCTCAACAAAAATAATAGAAAAAACAGCAATACTGTGAAAAATGATTGCAATCTACAATAGCTGTTTTCTATTTGAATATATATATATATATATATATATATATATATATATATATATATATATATATATATATATATATATATATATATATATATATATATATATATATATGTAATATATTCCTGTGATTGCAAAGCTGAATTTTCAGCATCATTACTCCAGTCTTCAGTGTCACATGATCCTCCAGAAATCATTCTAATGTGATTTGTTGCTCAAGAAACGTTTCTTATCATCATTAATATTTTTGTGGAAAGTAAACCTTTTTTTCAGGATTCTTTGATGAATAGAAAGTAAATAATAATAATAATAAAAAAACGGCATTTAATAGAAATATTTTTTGTTTGTCTTTTCATCTTTACTATCATTGTTGATCAGTTTAATGCATCCTTGCTAAATAAAAGTCATAATTTCAGTAGTGTACATTTTTTAAACGTTGACATATGTTATGTCATGAATATAGCACCAGACATTACACAGGACATAATGAAACCATTACAATGTCAAATTAGGTAAATGCATTAAACAAATGTGATTGCACTGAACACTGAATTTAACCAGTGTCATTGATTAACCCAATAAAAGCCAACCTATTCATTCCATGAATTCAACATTCTATGATCCTAAAATTATATGTACATTTTTGTTTACAATTGGCAAACATACCTATGTTTTAAAGGCTGAAAGTGCATTATGTATTTATGTGCACAATTACATGAATATCTACAATTATTAATGAGATCATATTGTTGTTGCCATTTTGTAAATGGTGGTCTGATTCACATCATGAACAGAACCCCCTTAACTGTGGTGAAATCATTGCTATGCACGGCCTCTTGTGGCTTATTGCTTTAATATGTAGAAACTCATTAGGTGGTCAATAACCTCATGCAACAAAAAACTCTGGCCACAATAACCTCAGGTCAAAATCCTATTAAAAGACTACTTTGCTATTCCATTCGAACCATTTTTCAATATGCCCTTGAGCTTTACCATTTAAATACTGTAAATTATTACAGATCCTTGTCATATATCATGTCATGGAACTAATTTATCTCAGTGAGCTTACACACAGAACACATTAAGACTCACCCAACACCTCACAGCTGGTGAACTACCTGCAATTTCAGACCTGGGTGAGTCTGTGATTGGAATGCGTGCTGTCAGTCTGGCTTGAAAGACAATTTTTGGAACAGTCTGCAGATGAAATGTATGCCTCCCTCCTCAGCTGGCATTTCTGAAGTCAGAGGCACGTAATTAATGATGTCACTCATTGGGGATTGCACCACCGGCATGCTGGGATACACCGAGTCAGAACCGAATGCAATAGTGTGGCTTTTGTCGTTGTGTCCAGGCCATCAAGTGTTGTCACCACAGTTAGAAAGAGATATGACCATAGTCTCCCACCCTCGGTATGTGTCCATGCGTGCATGTTATTTCCCTGCAGGGTCGTATTGCTGTGGGTACAAAGAGGAAGGCACACATAAAAATGAGCTACTTTTATGCCCTGTGTACCCCCTCCCTCCATTCTGTTCATGCTGGGCTTCTATATTACGCCCACTCAAACAAACTCTCATCCCGCAAGAACGCGTCCCAGTTTAATGAGGCCGGAGAGCACATATTTACTGAAATGAGAAACTCCCAATGAGAGCAATAACTCTTCTGTGCACAGATATTACCAGTTATATGTTGAGGGCTTGCATTTCCAATGAGCAATCAGAGCTGGATTATGAATTCACAAAAACCTAAGAAAAAAAATTGTTAGGATAAAAGTTTGTAAGGAAGGGTAATAAAAAAAGTTCTTAATTTCTCTCTCTCTTACACACATATGTAACAAGCACATTAAGGTTTTCTGACTAAAACACAAGAATGTTATACTACAAAAGTAAAATATTGTGGTAATAATAAGCATTTTGTGTAATATACATTTAAATTCATGAATTGAAATTTCATTTGACCTTTTGGAATTTAATACAAGAGTAACGCTATACTAACTATAATAGCATAATGTTATTTATGATGATGTTTAAGATATTATGTTTTATTTTTTTTCTCAGGACCAATTTTAATAAATAATAATAATAACATTCTTAAAAAATACTTTTTGCGAATCCAGCCCCAGACCCCTCAAATTTCTTCAAATGCATATATATAAATATATTTAAATACAGCAAAATCTGAGATTTGTGTATACTGTTGTAAATAAAATGCTTATTGAACGATTAATGGAGTACATTTTACAGGGAAATCCTATTTTGGATTTTAGGCCACTCTCTCTCTCGTCATTATCTTCAGCTCTCCAAGTCCTACCTATCAAACCTCGACCCTGTCCACTGCTTCCGTTCCGCTTATCGCCCTCAGACAATAAAGAGGAAAAAAGAACTTGGACTCCGGTCAAAAGTGGCTAATTCACTGCAGGACAGAAAAAGACTGAGGGTCACAAAGTCTATAATGGAGGAGCGAAAGATATTAACAATCTCTTGAAGAGCTAGAGGACAAGATCTAACGATGCAGGCTTATACAGTTGACTACATGCATGCAATCAGCTGTTATTGAATGCTTTCTAAAATAGCTGAAAGCATTAGTATTTTTGGATGTCCAAAAATGGCTGTTATACGTAGATGGATTATGTGATCAGTGGGCGCAAATCACAGCTATTCTGCATCAGTGCTTTATATAAATTAACAGCAGTGTGAAGTAAACTCTTTCCTCTTTTTCAACAGAGCTGAATTATTTATGCATAAAGCTGCATGTTTTAGCTCATGTACATGAGCTGATACAGAGGCATGCAGGTTTTTGGCTACATATCAGATCAAATGTGCTGCAGACGACCTAAAAACATGTTTAAGCCATACTGGATTAATATTTAATTTTTGAACATATGCTTCAAAGAGGGAAAAACTGATTAGGTCAGCCGCTTGGGATTTTTTATTTATTTATTTTTTCAAATTAATCCATCTTATTTTGGCACACACAAGGTGATCTGCTTTGCTGTTCCTGTTCTTAGATCAGTAACTGGAGATGATCTCTTGAGACTCAAACTTCTGAAAGGAAGAAGAAAAAGAAGAAGAAAAGCAGATAAACTCTGAGGGCGAAGTATTTTTTATTCACTAAACGGAATATACCTGATTCAGTTTCAAAATGAATACAGTTTCAAAATAAATAAAGGTGTTTTTTATAGTGAGGACTTTAAGACTTATAAGATCATCTGAAGTACATTTGGACAAGTGATGAAAATAAATCTGCAGGAGACGCTTTGAATCTGTAGCTTTCCACAGTCTTATCATAATGAAGTGGTTAAACAACATTCAAATTACTATCATTGGCATCAAGATTAATGCAAAAATGACATGCAAAAATCAACAAGTTTTCAAAATCCAGCTCCTAAACTTGCGCACTTCTAAAAAATTAATTAACTTCACCTCATCTAATTAGCTATGCCAGTTACTGAATCTGCATAACCTCAAATGAAGGCTGACACATTTAAAGCAGGAGTCTGCATATGATGAACCATACATGTTTAAAGCATATCTACTCATTGAAACCACAATTAAAAATGAAAGCGAGAAAACATATTAACATAATGTAGCTGATTTATTGCATTGAAAACGAAATTAAGGAATATGTAATCAATTTCAATAAATCAAACATAAAAATTGAAAGAAATAAATGACTTTTTAAATAGACAAATTAACAGACATGTAAAATTTTTGATTTAATTCATGTTTTAATATGTAGTTAAATAAGAATAAAATAATAAATCAATAAATAATTTTTCAAGTGAAAAATGAATATATTTAAAACGTCATTTAATTCATGTTTAAAATGTAGATAAGACGATAAAATAATGACAAAAAAAAAAAAAAAAGAAAGTCAATCAAGTTAAAAAATAACATTGGACAGTTCATTCAGTTCAAGTGCCTTTGACACCGAAATTGATGTAATGGAAAAGAGCATGAACAATTAATTCTGTGTTTCATGCAAGAAACAGTCTCACAGGTTTGGAGCGGCATGAAAGTTTTCATTTACAGGTGAACTAACAAACTATCCACCCAACTTAGAGACTAATTCATCTCCAATCCATAGTGGAAAACTTTTTTTTTTTTTTTTTTATCCAAGCAGAATCGCAATTCATTATTTATTTGCCAGCGATAATTCAGAACTTTCAGAAACTTTGCCTGGGGTTGTTTAGAACAGCTCAAGTCTGACGCAGCCTCAGCATCCAAAAATAATTGTCTATAGCTCTGTGATGATGTATGTTTAATTTAAAATGAACTGTGAAACTGAAGATGTGTACATCTTTGTTTTGCTTTCACCTCACACAGACACAGAGGAACATGGAAAGATTACAGACAGAGGTCTGCAGTTGTGTGAATTAATGGCCGTATCTCAGCGGTGTTGCTGCTGGCCAGACGTTCCTCTGACTCTTGTATTGTTATATCAATGTCAGCCAGATTAATGGTAGTAATGGAGACCTCTACCCAAACACTATAATCACAGCCAGAAGACAGCCAGCCTGTTTTCTACATCGGTCTCACAAGTAATATTTTAACATCCTCACACAAAGTTGAAACCCGCTCAATCACTGTCGCTCAATGACTGCTTTGGCAGTCCAGAACATTGGCTCCACAAGCCCAGTCATTATCTAGCCTATAGGGTATAATCAACAAAATCATGACCTGGCAGTTTAGACAGCTTTACTAATGAAGGGAGAGTTCTAGTTTAGTTTGCTGGTGATTTGGCCAGAGGAGAACTGGTTTCTCCCAAAGTTTTTCTCCATTTCTGTCACCTAATGGAGTTTGGGTTCCTTTTTGCCTTTCTCCGTTGGGGTTAAAATGACACTTAAAATTCAGCAAAATCGATTTGATGGCACTGACATGATTGGATGAGAACAAAACTTGAACTGAATTGAGCTAAATAATGACACAATTGTTTTTCGTAGAGCTTCTTTACAACTGAATCGAATTTGTTCATAATTGAAGACTTTTCAACACTGACACTGTTATTGAATCGAACTGAATCAACATCGATTTGATGGCACTGACATGATTGGATGAGAACAAAGCTGAGCCGCTTATCTCGGAATTTAACTTGTTTTATAATTGACATACTCTTTACACAGTTATTGAACTTAACTGAATCAACACTGAACTGACTGAAACTGAACAATGACACTATTGCCATTTAGAGCTGCTTTACTGCAGAATTTGGACTTGTTTTATATTTGATTATGTTAACATTGATTCTGTTACTTTCCTGTTTGATACTGTTAGGCTGATTTGAAACAGTCTCTATTGTTCATGACAGTGATTTGACTTGAAGATCGTTCACCCAATGGAGTAAAAAAAAAAATACAAATAGCAGTGATCAAAATAGTGGTTAACAACAGCTAGTGCAGAAAAACAACAGTGCAGTAATATACCTCCACAGTTTGAGTGAACGGCCGTGACACGCTCTCTCAGCATAATATAAAGACCTGCAGTTTCAACTCCGTAAGGACTGATGAGAAAATGAGACTCTTGGTGTGACAGAAGTGCATCCATCACAAATAGTACAGCCTTCAACATTTGGCAGAGAGGAAAAACTGCACCTAGACATACACACAGCACTCACACACACACACACACACACACACACACACACACACACACACACACACACACACACACACACACATAGAGGGAATGAAAAACTAATCTGAAAACAGAAAGCTGAAAAGCAACGTTCATTTAACCAATTTTATTTTTATAGCTTGTGATGCCCAGTTCCCAAATCCTGAAGCTGAGATACAAAGTGAATCACAAATTGAATCAAAGATTTATTGAACCATATTTAAATATATCAAATGGTGATTTTTGACTTTCAGTTCAGCAAGCTGCCTCTGCACAAATACATATTCTGGCTCTCGGCAGCATAATTGGTTTTCAGATTGCAGTCAACCATCGTATCGTGAGGAATAGTGAAGAATATGACTGAAAGATCCTCATTAGATGCTTTCCAAGCATATGGGGCTTTTACTGTGCAACTGAGACCTTGAGACCTTGAGAATTCAGCCATGAATGTGTGAGTGTCTGCTAGGGCATAATTATTGATCTAACAAGATAAGAAAAGCTCCGTACAAAACGAGTGCTTACACGTGTTTGCATCTCAATGAATGTCTCACCTCGAGGTGGAGCGTGTCATTCAGCAGGAAAGGCTGATCTGCTCACCTAGGTTTGTCAGTAATTACTCATTGTGCAAATGCAAATTTGTGCATTGAATACATTATTTAAATGAGTCGAATTACAAAGCTTCTGTTTTGCTTCCCTGTCGCAGTCTGAAATTCTCTGATTTCTCCATATGTGTCACTTGCTTTTTTAGGTTAAACTTGAGGATTACTTCTTAAATCTATGATAAAAAGTGGGCTTCTAGACAATGCACTGCTCAAGTTCAGTTCAATATGATGTTGATCGTTTGTGGACTGCAGTCTTCAAGTCATTCCACAGATTTTCAATTGGGTTTAAGTCTGGGCTCTGACTATAGGCCATGATTAGATTAGATTAGATTAGATTCAGTCTTACTTTACTGTCACTGTGCAGTACAGAGCCAATGAAATGCAGTTAGCATCTAACCAGAAGTGCAAATAACAGAGTATATAAAATAAATATAGAATGTGTATATATACATTAAGCTTTATGACATATAGTGCAAGTTATGAGGTAGGAGGGCAGAGACCAGCTCAATGCAAATGACTGTACATACAACACAGGGTGCAAAGAAAGTATAAACAGAAGATGCATTGTACAGTAAGTATAAAAAGAAGGTGCATTAAACAGTGCACCTTAAACTTGTACGTTAATAGCACAAGTTTATATATGGCCAATGACAATAACAGTGCAAACGGCATCCAGAGGTAGAAATGTGCAAGGGAATGTGCAAAAAAAATCAGAAATGTAAAAAAACAGAGGGAATAATAAGAACATTGTGAGTGAGGAGTGCAGACTCAGTAAAAAAAAATTTTTAAGCATAAGGTGGTCCATCCAGGGTGTAGTGTTCATCACCTGAGATTGTAGTTCAGTAGGCTGACTGAGGGAAAGAAACTGTTCCTGAGTCTGCTGGTGCGACAGCAAAGACTCCTATAATGTCTCCCGTCTGTGACTGGGGTGAGAGGAGTCTTTGATGATACTTCTCACTCTCCTTAGGCAGCGTTTGTGGTAAACATCTTTGATGGAGGGTAGCCTGACACCAGTGGTGTATTGGGCAGTTTTCGCCACCCGCTGGAGGGCTTTCTGGTCAGAAACAGTGCAGTTGCCATACCACACTGTGATGCAGTTTGTGAGAATTCTTTCAATAGTGCAATGGAAAAAGCTCAGCAGGATGTTGGAGGACAGGTGAGCTTCCCTTAGTTTCCTAAGGAAGTAAAGGTGCTCTTGTGCCTTTTTGATCAGTATGGAGGTATTGAGGGTCCAGAAATCAATGAAAAGCATCCTGATTTATGTTGGTTCTGTCCAGGTGCGTCAAGGCAGAGTGGAAAGCTGAGGCGATGGCATCTTCAGTTGAGCTGTCGGATTTGTAGGTGTACTGGTATGGGTCCAATGTAGGAGGCAAGCATGTTTTCAACTTTGCAATAATGGGAGTAAGAGCAACGGGGCAGAAATCAATGAGGGCCACTGCACCAGCATGTTTTGGTACGGGTACAATGGTGGTTGTTTTGAAGCAGTTGGGAACAATGGCTTGGGACAAAGAGAGGTTGAAAATGTTGCTGAAGACCTCAGCCAGCTGTTCTGCACAGGCCCTAAGCACTCGGCCAGGGATGCCGTCAGCTTTATGAGCATTCACCTTACGCAAGGTGGAGAACACGTCACTGGTGGAAAGTGTGAGCGGCAGGTCGTCAGGTGTGAGCACAGCTTTGATTGTTGGTTCTGTGTTTCCACAATCAAAGCGAGCATAAAAGTAGTTCAGTTCATCAGGGAAGGTGGCATTGCAGGTTGGGGCTGTGCTGTTTGCTGGTTTATAGTCTGTGAGGGCATGGATGCCTGTCCACATGCGCCGAGGGTCATTTTTTTTTTTAAATCTGTTCTCAATGCACAGTTTGTAGTTGTATTTAGCAGATTGAATTCCCCTCTTCAGATTGGACCTGGATAAACTGTAGGCTTCACAGTCGCCAGATTGAAAGCAGCGTCACGTGCCTTCAGCAGGAGCCGGATTTCCTTGTTCATCCAGGGTTTCTGATTGGGGTACATTTTAATTACTTTATGGGCTGGTTACCTTACCAACACATTGGGACATGCAAGGACATTCACCTTTTTCTCCTTCAACCACTGCGTGCTCACTTTTGCTGTGTGCTTTGGATCATTATATTGGAGGGTAAACCATGCACTTTCCAATGACAACTTTCTGGCAGAGGGCAGCAGATTTTCCTCAAGAACTCCATTTTTCCTTCCATTCTGACAAGTGCTCCAGTCCCTGCTGCAGAGAAACATCCCCATCACAGGATATTACCACCTCTATGGTTTTACTCTAGGAATGGTATTTGGATGCTGAGCTGTATTGGAATTCCGCTAGACATATCGTTTGGTGTTCAATTTGATCAATAATTCAATTTTAGTCTCATTTGCCTTAGAATCTTCAAGGTGTGTTTTGGCAAAGCTCAGTCTTGACTGCATGTTGCTTTTCTTGAGGAGTGGCTTTTTTCTTGCAACCCTTCAATACAAGCCACATTGGTGGAAAATTTGTAATATTGTTGTCACATCCACACAATGACTACTCTTTGTAATAAATTCCAGCAACAGCTTCAGAGTTGCTGTAGGCCTTTTGGTAGCCTCTCTGACCAGTTTCCTCCTGACTCTTTCATCCAGTTTGGAGCGACGTCCTGATCCAGGGAGGGTCTGTGTTGTACCAAATACCTTCCACTTCTTAATAATAGACTTCATTGTGCTTCTAGACATTGATAAAGCCTTTGAAATGATTTTTTTGTATCAATCTCCTGACTTGTGCCAGTCCACAACTTTATCCCGGAGATCTTTTGACATTGCCTTCCCACTCATAATTGATTGTTTGCTTCAGTTGCACTACCAAGGACTACTTTTCATGCTGAGCTAATCAAAATGACCACAGCTGATCACAGTTGAAAGTCAAATGTCTTTGTGTGCCATTGTGAATGTGATTAGCTACAACAGATTGAGTTTACAAGTCATTTTTAGGAGGGGGTGATTCTGTTTTTTTTTTGTTTTGTTTTTTCTGACATGTTGGTGTTATATCTTTCACTTGGATGTTATAAGTTACACTGAGTAAATATAGCCGGATAAAACAAAAACTGTGTCCGTCTTCATTTCAGGCTGCAAAGCAACAAAATGGTTACAATCGTGCTCTGTGGCATGTGCATGTGTGAGTATGTATTTCCTGTTGCTGTGCTAATGAAAGCTCATTGACACCCTGATCACAGACAGTGCAGCCACCGGGGCACATCACTAATTAACACCGACATAATCTGTGTCCCGCTCTGACCTTTCCAGGCCTTCCAAGGTCTGTGCTGCTGGCACCAAAATTGATGTCAATTATTTCAGATTTCATGTATTTTCACCCAGAAGAAATATATTGTCTGAAATGACTGATGATTATGTTTTCATGAAATGTGATTAAGTGGACAAAAGGAAGGTGTGCTTTGAATAGTCTTTTGCTGATTGGTATTTCCTTTGATGGGCACATTTTGACGTGATTACATTTCATCTTATACGGTCATTTATCCTATTTATCCGCCTCTTGGATATTGGCCCATAATTCAGAAAATGCTATAAATTGCTTCTGTTATCTAAGCAAGCCCTTCGTGATCAATGAGAAAAGAGTCTAGTGAACTTTTAAAGGGTTTCTTTATTGAGTATATACACTGACCCCAAAATACACTTGGATACTTAAGCCACACATCCACATGTCTGAATTCTATCACGTTATATAAGAAAATATCAAACAAAGTGGCGTCTGCAGATAAAAGATGCAAGAACTTTTCTCAGAACTTTTCAAATAATGCATGAGACATTTTGTGGTTTCAGTGTCCAGATGCTTTTTGGGGGCACAAGCAATGCATAACATGCTTGGAATAACAGACGAGAACAACTTTTGGAGGAAAAGCTCAGGCAATGGTGCAAAAGAAAGCACAAAAACAACACAAAGAATAACAACCCAAAAACTCTTTGGGTGTCAGATGTCAGCGCTGTCTGGTGTCTATTCTATGCAGTCGTTTCATAGGTGATAACAACAACAACAGATCTGTTTAAAGAGCTCATGTTTAATGCAAAAACATCTCTAAAGCGGCAGTCTCACTGAATGTAATAAGCAATTTCAGGAAGCCTCAAGTGCACATTACAGTTCAGGATGGTATAATATTCCTCAAAACAACCATTAACCCTAAAGACTAACCGAAACATAATTACAGCACGTGTAAGCTATTAAATAAAACATATTTTTCACTAAATACAGGTTAACCAACATATAACTACATCTTATACTCAAATTTGTATCATAATATTTATTACTTGAATAATTATTGATTATACAGTATGAATTACTTGCTGGCAAGGATATTCAAGAAAGTCAAAGCATATGTAATTGAATACTTAGTGTGCCACTATTTTGGAACTTTAAAAACCCAGCATTGCAATTTTCTGCAATGTTTTTGAACAATTCACACCCAAAACAAAATATGCATAAACATAATTTTTAAAACAAGTGGCTACCTAAAAACAAGACATTTTCAGTATAAATACTTAGGTCTCTGAGGGTTAAACTTGAGTTGAACCTATAAAACTCCTTTACAAATCCTCATTGTACCTGAAAGTTATGGAACAGCTGTCATTGTCCCCCGAAGCACCACAGTTCTGAATCTCATAACTGTGGATCACATCAAACTGCTAAGGAAATGAAAAGATGCGTCAGTTTAGAGAATTTACGATAATTTCATTTTTGATGTATTTCAGAGTTTATAGTTAGCACATTTGGTGGCTAATATCCCACAATCTTTTTTCATTGAGTCATTTCTGCTTCAGTATTGTAGCACAAGGCTCTAGGTCTACTTTAAACTAAGAAAATTGCTCTTTGAGTCATAGGTCTAATCAGAAAGAATGCTCCAATGATTATATCCCAAGGAATTCATAACTGGCAATGATTTAGTACCATGGCACCATCAACAGGAAATGAACAACTATGCCGGTCACAAATAACCACGGAGGCCATTTGTAAGAATTTAGGAGCTGCAGTGAAAAAAATATCTTGAATCCCAGCTTGTATATTTTCATCACAGACATCCTTTTGAGAAAATGGAACTGGGACCATCTGTGTCTCTCTCTATCTATTGCCAAAGTTTGATCCTTATGGTTATATAACTAACAATCCAACAGTATTCTAATGGCGGGTTAAAAAGTAATAGCTTATGATGTTTAAAACAAGTCTGCATATCAGCCCAAATATGTCAAATTGGTTAAAATGGACCAATTACAAAGTTAACAACCAACTCATCTGACATGATCACTTTAGATTCCAAACGAACTTGACATCTTGAGCCGATTTCAGTGATTTCTCATCAGCTTGGTGAAATCTTGGTGAATATAAACATACTAAAATATTACAGAATCAGTGTCTGCTTGATAGTGTTAAATGCTTTGACACAGTGTTTTCCTAATTAATGTTGTTCAGTTGCTTTGACACAATCTTTTTTGTTTAAAGCGCTATATTAAATTAAGATGACTTGACTTGACTTTACACTGGACTAAAACCAAAACCAAAGGGATTTGGTCTCATTTCAGAAACTGGACTGAAATGACTACTGGAGATTGTAGATACTGTATATATGTGTGTGTGTGTGTGTGTGTGTGTGTGCACTTACCAGGGTTAATTGTCAGTCTGATACCCAAGATCTCTGTTAGCCGCTCTGCCATGACTCAGAACATTTCCGCGGTGATGTCTGTCATTAATGTTTTAGAGCTCAAGCACTCTGTTGAGACTGTTGCTTGTCTGCTGATGGGGCTGTATTGATAAATGAAAAGCATTAAGCAGAAGCTTGTTTGATTTGCTCAGTGGAGGAAGCCACAGAAGCTGCTGGCATACCAATTTACACTCATCATTTATCTTTCCTTGTATGCGGTCTGTAAGCACTCGTTTATTTTTAACTATATATTGCTGATATGAGGTCTTGGGGTGGGGCCTTTTGATATGTGGCAGCAAGTTCCAGTCACATTCCCCAATCTCACCCCCCCATTAAATTGTTTTGTAGTCCAGATAAGGTTATACAGTATATTCATATGCACCAGTTTACTCTAGTCAAAAAGCAATCAACAGATACATTTATTGCAAAACACACTCTGTATCACCTGGAGTGTGTTTTGACTGAACTCCCATCTGCAGGAATGAAATGAACTTTTGCCAGGAAAGATGCCAACCATCACATCACCATTAAATGGTCTCATCAGTTTGTGCCACATTTATATGCGCTGCACAGATATCAATACATTATGTAAAATCAAAGCCAATAATAGGCACTTCACATTGAAAAGGAGGCGGGAGACAATGAAAAAAAAAAAAAAAAAATCTATCAGCTGTCCACGCAATGTGACTGTATTTTTTTTTTCCCAATCAACACCCACAATTCCATTTGGCTTGCTCTTTGTTCTGAGTTGTATTTTGTTTCCTTTGCCCTGTTTCCTTTTTCACAGTTAAGTGGTGGCATTCCAGTTTAACATCAAGCTAAACTGAAAGAAAAAAAATGTCTAAAGGATTAAAAAGATTATCATAATATCACAAAGACTGATGAAAAATCTGATTTTAGAACTGCCAAAACAGCAGCACCCACAGTATCTGATAATCTTCTTTAACTTAGGTGCCCAGTTAGACAAGATCAAGAATCAAATGGCCTTACCTCTCTGTCGTCTCCATGGCTTTGATATGCACTTCTGCACTGATAGCTTCACTCAAACACTATCTGTGATCTGTGTTCCTGTGGTTCGAAGAGACAGAGACATTCAAGAATAATGCTGTTTTTTGCCCGGGTTATCTGCACTAGCTGATCATCACACACTCATATTCGATTCATTGGACTCCCTCTGTGCTCTGGTAAGTGTTGTGTTTCTGTAATTCAAATGGCTGCCTGTATGATAACGCTAATGAGACTTTTTGCAATTAACCCGATGGTCTCGTCAGGTGGGCCTGAGGGGAAATTTGTGCTGATGGTGTCATTATGGGTTAGATCACAGCGAAAAGAGAATATCTGAAAAGAAAAGTCTACAAATACATTAGGAAAGAAGCCAGAGGACACAGTCATGCTACTGCTGAACCACAATAAGATTCAAATGGATGGTATTGATGGTGTGTAAATAAAAGTGGCGCTCCAACTTGACAGAGGAAGCGTGTGTACAATACGTATTGTGTGTTACAAATTACTGGCTTCTACTGACAGGGAATGGAAGGGTTATGCTCGTGTGGTAATCTTCTTCTGTCTCTCTTCTCCTTCTCTTCGTTTTCTTTCTTCAGTGCATACTTTGAACATAAAATAGTTTTACTTTCTGCACAAAGTCTAGATTTTCACTCTCTTAGTTTGAGCCTGATCCATAAGCCTCTTCTATCTCACAAGGAACAAGAATTGACTCCCTCCATCTCATCCATTTGCTGTAGAAGCTGACCTATCGTTGATGCTTCTGGGCTTTGAGTTAGTGGACAGGGAGAGTTAAAGTCATGCATTCTAAACATGCTAATCAGTCCAGATTAGAATTGATACAGAGAGAAAATGGATTCATCCCTTGAGATTCTGGAGTTTAATGGGGATGGATAATGCTTGTGATATCTTCTTCAAAAACCCCTCAGATTGATTGTGTGTCCATCAATGCACAGTAAGTAGATATCCAATGACTGACACTTGAACATCAGTGCTAAAGGACAACCGTTAGCTTCACCTGAAGTACAGGACAAATTCAATACTGGACTGTTAGCAAAAAGTACAGCAATACCAAAACAAAAAGTATGATTAACATTTATTTTAATAAAATACTACTGACAAACCTCATGTGCATCTGCAACTACATGTTACAATATAAACAACAAGTCAGTAAATATAGTGATTTATGTGTTAGCGTTAGTTAGGGTGTACTCACACTAGACACACTTGCCTTGAACCGAGCCCGAGCACGATTATCGCCTCCTCCCCACTCCCCCCACTGGCCTGCACTCACACGGGCCGGAGCACGCTTACCTCATGTATGAGATAACGGGAAAAAAAAAAAAAACGCTTTTGCAAATATTCTCCCGAATAATTAATAATCATTAATTAATAATTTATGTCTTGCATTGATTTTCACTTGTATGTATCAGAAAAATTATTACAGAGGCAGCTGACGTTAATGAAATAATTTGCAGCTTTACTCGCAAACTACATTTCCTGTTCATCAATAAGGTAAGAACCAGAGCCATTATAAACCTAAATATACTTGATTGAATTAAATTAACTGAAAAGTGTAGTGTAGCAGTAGTAATAGAATATGTGTGCGGTCGTAGTGATGACGGTAGCGCACACAAAATAGTATCCGTTCCGTGCTCCGGTGCGGTTAGCACTCACAACCGAACCACGCTAAACGAACCGGAGCGCTTACACTAGTCAAATGAATCGGGCTTTGGGGGGTCAAACGTGCTTGGGCATGGTTCAAAATGCCTAGTGTGAGTACACCCTTAGTTAGTTTTTAAAAGTAGGATAGGCGATTTTGGAGAGGCTAGCAATAGCAAGATATCTTTGAAAGCATAAGATCCCACCCTCCCTGCAAATCACTCTCCAAAGCCACACCTCCTCCAAAACACATGAACGCTTACATGCAGACCAGCGGCTAACCACCGCTGATGGAGGTCTGAATGTAACACTGTCAGATTCCCTCATGTCTCATTCACTGGTAAGAAAACATTACAATACAAAGCGCATAATATCTTAGCCCTCGGACCAAGGGGTATGATTGGACTAACAATTTATGGTCCTTTGCCTTCCACAGAATAAATACACATAAATACATTTAGACCACTTAACTTAATGACTGCTATTGGGATGTGAAGAGACTTTCAACCAGCATAACAAAAATATTTTTTTGAACCAAATCACGTACCCTGCCTTTAAGTTAGGTAATTGTGCACTGTTTTTGATTCACTAAAAGAACCAACACATTAGAGTCATTCATTCAGGGATCGAACTACACTGGTTGTGCTATATCTTTTGAGAAACGTCTCATAAGATTGTGTTCTGTGTGAACTATATACTGTTTTGTGCTGTAGATTCAGCAGAGGTGCTGCTACTACTCCTTTCCCTTAAACTGAATGAGTGTTTGAGGACCACCAAACAAATCGGCTTAAAAAGTGAAAAATAAAACTGGTTATTGGTTCACAATGCTAACTATCTGAATTAAAATAAAAAAAAAGTAATTGTGACAAATCTTTGTGTAGCCTGCCAACTGGCCACAAGACTAATATAGTTATCAATAACCATAACTATATTAGTGTCCATGCCAACACACAATACCAATGTTTATTATACGCATGCAGTAAAGTTATGTCATCTGCTGCTTTAAATATGTGAGCTCTTTTAAGTTGGGTGGATTCTGAGTGGCTGTCAATGTTTTTATTGTTCATCAGCTGGAAAAAAAAAAAAAATTAAATGTTTTGAAATTGATTCCAATGATATAGTTTCTTCAGTGTCATTATCTGTGGTGTGGACTTCACTATTCTTATAGAATTTAAACAGTTATTAAAACTTTACTGTTGATCTTTGGTGTGAACGGCCCTTGATGCCCTACACACTTCAGATAACTAATTTCAAGTGCTTCTCAGAGTGAGAAAAGGGACAGTGATGCTCACTTTCAAATGACATACGCCCATTCATCAAGCAGATTCTTGAAGTGGAATTTGGCAGTCATAACAGGGATAATTAATGTGGAGGAGAATAATAAAGCATATTTACCAGAGAAAATCAAGCTAATGCAACTCCTCAAGCCTAACACAGAGACAGATATGTCTTAATTATCAGTTCATCAGTTTAATTACCCATAATTATCATTTTCTAATTATCCTACCATTTGGTCTGCAGATACATCATCAACATCCATGCCACAAAAAGCCTTGTATTGTCAATTTACAATGAGCCAACACAAGATTGGCTTTCCAGATGACTGTTGGCCAACAATCAGTCATTAAATCATTAACCTGATTAATGTGTACAGCTCGTTATGATTACACAAAGATAAAATTAACTGATCACACACAACTGATTTTAATGCAGCATTTTTTATCTGAGTATAAGCATATACAGACGTTTATGGGTGACAATTTTTATTTTTTTAAATGCAATGGAGAAAGTAAGTAAAAATATATTCACTCTGAGGGAACTTTTTACAGCTTAAATTATAACTGCTTCTGCCTCCTACTGAGTAAACAGTATGCAATATTTAGCAGTTGTTGTGAAGGAGAAAGACACCTCTCTAATGATCTAATTCATTATTCACTGTGTGAGTTACAGATGGCGAGGGTGAGAGATTGCATCTATGTGCTAATGACGGCCTGTCAATGTGATAACGCCTCTCTATACAGCTTCCTTAGGATGGGAATAAGAGACTGCAGATGTTAATATATGCCTTTAGAAAAAAAATCCAACATGCACTACACAACAAGACTGCGTCAACAGCATGTGAGTCATTGTATATTCAAGTGTTGACATGCTAGATCCCACATACTTCATGTTTGATTGCCCATTAAGACAGCAATCAAAAGCTTTGAATTTTCCATACTTACTGATGTCATATAACAGACTGAGACTGCAAAATGACTTATGAACCTACATATGGGGCCAGCATTATAGAAATTTTGGGCAAAAAAGGACCATTGTCTATTGTCAACAGTGCTGAGAATCGATGTGTTGGAAGCACAGCTTATACAGAAGTCACTTTTAAACCAAGCAGCTTTCCGTTGGTCAACAAACTCGTGTAACCAACTTGAACCCGTAGCAAAATCTGCATGAGCAAATCTATCGCCTGCACACAAAGCACATGGATTCCTATTGAAATTACTGGATTTTGCCCGTGAAAATTCACAAAAACAAAGATAACTGGTTTATCTTTACGAATGTTGCTTGTCAGACTGTACAAATATGAGCCCAGTGAGTCTTGGATGAGTAAAAAAAAAACAACTTTTTTTTGACATTAGCGGTCTTATTTCAGACTGTACAATTATACAGTACATATTAAACCTTTTGCAGTGATTAACAGCGCTGACAACAATCGTGTCATATTCCAAACATCATTACTGACAAGCAATACTGAAGTGACGCGAGTATACTGTCAGAACTTTGTAGGAGGAAAAGAATAATATAAAATTAGTTGAAAGACTTCATGAATCCTGGAATTGAATCTAGGAAAGGAAAAACTGTACTTTAGCCACAAAAGGCTAAAAAAAAAGCAAAAAACAGACTAGAAAAGATAAATGTGATATAAAATGTGACATCACATTTATCTGTATATACAAAAATCCAAAACAATTCATAATGTTGTTTTACATGTTACACACACCACACACACACATATAATGCAATGCTCAAATATCATTTTACATAAAATGCTGAATGCTGCAATTAAAAAGCAGAAGTTAAAGTATTCTAGAATTCTGTGTACATTTTTTTTTGGGTGAGGGGAAGTTTGATATAATGCTTATGTAGAAAGGTTGCTTTATCATCTTTTTAGCACATCACTTTAACCAATTGACTACAGTTACTTATTTACTATGCTTTATAATATACCACTGAGTTAGAAATATGGCTTTGAAGAGTTTGTGTTCTTATATTTATGATTCCCTGAGTGAGAATACTATAGTATTAGAATCCAAAAAAATCAAAGAGAATGAAAGCAAATGGGGTATAGTCACATAGTGTTTGATAAAACAGTGCCCTCTTCACATATCTAGCATGCTGTGTTATAAAAACAGCTTTAAATCCATGAAACATTTTCAGTCTCATTCTGTACCACAAGCATTTTTTTTTCAGTCCATGAATGATCTTCGGGTGGTCTGTTTCCTTCTAGCTGCTCCTTGGTAAGATGCTCCTCATGTCCGAGAGCACCAGGGGATCTGTAGTTGCGCTCCAGCCCCTCCATGTACTCCAGGTAATTTACTCACCCTGAGCCGTGGATTGGTTCCTCCTGCAAGCAGGCAAAAGAAGCACAGATTGATGAGCAGTGCTTGAGAGAGATGATTTGCAGGAAAACAGGTAGAACGGGTTATAACAGCTTTAGAATAGATTTGATATTTGAGCTTTTGATATACTTATTTCAGTCCTGATTATCCTGCACACAAAAGTGGCTTAAAACCACCCGAAAATGTGTGTACTGCTGTATGAAATCATGCAAGATTTTACACATTATATATATTGTGCCAAATCTCACTGCCTACAGTGACAAAAGGCATTTATTAATGAAACAAGAGGTTTACACAGACGCTATGTGAGGTGTGGCAATACTTTCTGTACTAAATAAACAATGTGCCACCTAATACACTCTGACATTTAGCTGGGGATAAATAATATAGTTTTAGACAAAGCCAAATGAATTACATTTTGTTTTACGATGAGTCAGCGGAATGCAAGTCATAAAAGCTATGCCTCAAGTTACAAAAGGACACAACGTGGTTCATGGTGGAATGGATGAGGAAAATGAGAGAAAGGATAATAAACCTTTAGAGTTTGCTGCATTAACTAAAATTATGCCTGTCAGTGTAAGCAGTTTTGTGATATAACTGCAAGACCACAGCAGTTGGTATGGCAATGACAAACAAATAGATGAACTGTCCATAATGCTTTAAGAGCAAACAAAAACTAAATGACTGTAATAAATAATAATTTGTAATCATAGTCTATTACAAAACAAATACAAACCACTTGGTTATTCCACTGCTGATGAATGCTAAGATAATGCCATATATTTAATACTGGAGCATCTTTCAATAGAATGAATAGAGTCAGATAATAAATTTGACAATAAGTGAAAAAGTAAAATAAAATAAAAGAAAAAAGATAAAGATCATGAACTGAAAAATGCTGCACTGATGACAGAAAGGCTTTTCCATTACAAATTTTACATACAATTAGATACGTATAACTTATTGTAAGATGAGATCTCGTAGGGCTGGACAATATATCGAAACGATATGACCATGTGCAATATCGTCAGTAAAGCCGGTTCCATGATTAGCGGTAAATCCCCATCACCTGCTTTCAAATGGAGCTGCAGTTAATACAACAGCGCCGTAGTTCACTGAGAAGCTACGCTATAGTCGAGTTCCTTATTGAAGATGAATCACCTTTGATAATGAACTCGACTATATAGTGTAGCTTGTCAGGTAAACTACGGCTCTGTGTCTTAACTGCAGCTCCATTTGAAAGCAGGTGAGCTGGGATTTACCGCTACTCATGGAAACCGGCTTTACTGTACGAGATGCACATGGTCATATTGTTCGATATATGGTCCAGCCCTAAGATCTCGTCAAATGCAGTCTTTGGTGAACTTTGTTTAGGAATAGCCTACTTCACTCAAAAAATATAATTCACCATCAACGCCAGTCCAAACTTTAAGAATTACTTACTTTTAAGGAAGTGACTGTCGCATTTTTTGGAGAAAAACGATTTGAGAAAAAAAACAAGATAAAACGTGGACTTCCATATTCCAACTTTGGCATGTCACAACTGCTGACTGTACATCAGTACCAGAGGTGTTTAGTACTCACTGATGTTCAAACCCTGATGTAATGAAGGTTTAATATTATTAAATTGTGGGCTTTTGTTGGTGTGTCACAAAAAGCAGCTTGGAGATTCTTCTAAATATATAATTTGTAGGTATGTTAGATTAGGGGGGGGGGGGTTCTTCACACTATTAATGACAGATGATGGAGTAAGCAAAACAATTATATTAGAACCACAGAGCCATTAGGAAGATGATTGTGAAAAGTCCAGCTGTTTCCCTAAAGCTGAAAAAAATTCTTATGCTACAACTCCATTCAAAACGTGGCATGTCCACTTGTTAGAAGAAGCAGTCGAGCAACAGAAGAGGACAGCAGCTTGTAGTGTCTTGTTTTTTTTTCATTGGTTTTAAGCACAGTTGTTGCATGCTAGGAAACACCTGTTTTTGCTTAGTGTGTTTCCCGTGGTAATGTGTGCTGACAGTCGCATTTTTGTTCTTGTGCATATCACGTGGAAGTTTGTGCAGTCGAAACTTGCTGGTTGGCACACGCACCCGCAATCGTACAATAATGGGTGGTCTCATGCTCGCCTGCTTTAGTAACTGCCGGAGGTGATTTTTGGCCTGTCGTGTCTAGTGTGCTTGTGCACCTTCAAACCGATGTGCTTACGTTAAGACGTCAACTGAGATCGAGGCGTCTTAAGACACATTGTCACGTGAAAACGTGACACGACGACACACGACAGAATACACCACGTCGCGCTGTGCTGTACCCACCCCCACTGTCGAGAAGCTAATAAAGGTAGTACACTCACAAGCAACCATGCAGCAGCAGATATGGTCTTGGCAGATTTGAGGGACGACTAAAACCCACACATTCCGCAGCGAAGATCAGCAGGACACCTTGCGCTAATCATGAGGCAGGCGCGCAAATCTAACCTCACTGTCTTACAATCTCTGGGGTCTCTCCAGGCAAAGACTGGTCCTATTGTAACGGGTCCCCGAGCAATACTTCAGTGCAATGGAGGAGTGTCGTTTAATGTTGTCTTCGGCTTTCGGGGCAAAACAGTAAGTGTCGAGCAAGAAGGAGTCGATGGTACTACTGGTTAACGAACCTTCTAAAACCTCCCCGCCCGCGTCTGGAGGTGGGGTTGTGTAGATTCTGGAAACATGTGTCACGACACATATGCTGTATCCCCTAAACAAAACGAACGATTGAATGAAGAAGTGTCATACGCACAATCTAGTGGTGAGACGGGTGCCAGTGGGTCAGAATATTATAGCCAAATGAATAATGTTTTAAGCAGAAATTCAGAGTCAGGTATTATCGTTTGCACTACAAAAGAATCATCCATAATCATTCCTTTACAGGGTTAGTGTGATTGCGCATAGCTCTGGCAAACTTTAGCATGATGGTTGGATACAAAAAATATGTAATTCAGTTTTGTGCCTTTATTTTTTACCATTGGTCCGTTTCTTTTATTAAAACTGTATAAATTGTTTGAATAAAACCAAAGGTCTATTATTGTATACTTCATTTGGCATTTAGTTGTGAAACATGTATTTGGTTTCTTGCTACCATATAATCTTCTACTCTTTCCTTTCCATTCGGTTTCAACGGCTATTGTGGAAACTGTGTCCTCTGTACTGTTGCTGTTTCTCTCTTTGCTTTTTGCATAACTCCCAGGTTCGTCGACACCAAGCGTCGTTCGCTATTTCTTTCTAGGAATGAAATACCCTGTCTCCTACACTCTTTAAAGTCTGTCCGCGAGGGATCGACAGGCAGGTGGCGGATATAGTTGGTGCAGCACTCCGACTATTCGACACTCCAGTGTACTTCAGGAGATGTTGCTCTCCTTAATGACCTCCGCAGAATTACAGATGAGGAAAGAAGAACCGAGCAAAACAAAATCGCGGTGGAAAAGAAGGTGGGGGGGGGGAGTTTGTCACACCACACCCAACGATATGCTGTAAACGCTCACGGATCCACTACTAAACGCAAAAGGTGTTTTCGGAGCCGAAACAAACTCCCCCCAGAATTCCGCTTTGTGGTGAGCCGTTTCCAACGGCCAAACGACGAACTCTTAAAACTAACTTGTTTTGGCTGATTTGTCGAAATGACGTCTATCAGTTCGTTCTTCCGGAGTTCGTAGAAGTATATCGGGGCCTGACTGCTCTCTCCGGTGGGCCTTTCCAGCATGTACTACCAAGCCTCTGCAAACTGATCCAGAATGCAGAAGCGAGTGGTCTTCAAACGAGCCAAAGTAGTCACGTCACACCTCTATTAATAAGTATGCCACGGCTGCAATAGCCGCTCGCATCGAAAATAAATGGTACTGATGTTTGTCTACAGAAATACCCACTGGCTCTTCACATGTTCACAAAAGAGCCACAAAATAGAGACTTACTACTGACCTTTTCTGGACTGCTTTCCAGATGTTGGCGCGACAAGACTATTATCAATTAGAGTCATTGTAGAACTACTAAAGACAACACTCTTGTTTTTCAGCAGCACTGACCCAAGCAATACCGCAGCACATTACACTCTGATTAGATCTAGTTTCTTCATCGATGTCTATTCTCATCTATTCGGATTTCTATCTTATCTTATTCTATTATATTATTCTATTCATCTCAAAGGGTTGGGAGGGATTCAGTAGTGACAGAGATAGCTCTTTTTGAACATCCTGCAAACAAAGAATGACTTAGTGGAGTTTGCTTTCTGCAATCGCGATCGAATCAACCAAAACAAGGAATAGATTTTGTACAATGTACTTGGGCATTATTCAGCTTTAGAGTGGAACCATCCGGACTGGGTATTGTTACAAGTAATTTCGTCCATTCAGGCTCTTTAATTTAGACAGAGGAAAAGCATCAGTTTTTGACAAGTTCCTGGCTATGAACAAGCCTCAGAAAACTTACAGAAAATGTCTGACACGTTTTCTCTATTGAACAGGATACACTGTGAACAACCGATGAAACCACAAAGACTAAAAAGTTTAACTTTTATAGATGGGAAACAGAGGGAACAACTGAATGTGATAAAATAGGATTTTACTGCAGACACACCTTGCACACTGTAATACGCATTACTGCGGCGTACTCCCTTAAAACATCACTGCCTAGGGATTTTCTCACCTTAAATGGACTAGCACAGCATTATTTACTCACACTTTCGCAACAGACTTCGTTCCTCTGAGAAATTTTTCCGAGGTCATATGGTTGGCTGTTTTTCTTTTTGGAGCGTGAACCGTCCCAAAATCCCCATCCATCTTTCATTACAATGAAAAGAGCAGTGTGAACATTCAGCTAAACATCTTCTTTTGTTTTGTGTTGAAGAGAAGTAATGTCTTTTGTTTTTGGCTTTAGAAAAGAGTAAATGATATCATTTTCATTTTAAAAAAAGTTATACTATACCTTAAGAAAGACCTGTAGGTCCTGTGTCTGTGTGTGCTGCAAGATATCCTGCTGCAGGTGGTGACGGAGGGCAGAGATGCACATGTACACCTGGTAATCTGGTCCCATGATAACACATATGGCTACATAGTTGACAGACCTCAGGCCAGTCCAGGTAGTTCCAGAAGCACTGGCCAAGCCACTGAATACAGATCTGTAAAACAGGTAGGGGTGAAACAGAAAGTGAGGAAAGGTGAGAGAGCAAGAATAGTAGTTTTGAGAAAATGCAACGTTTGCAC